>NC_041392.1:670143611-670262473 GCF_002162155.2 Triticum dicoccoides
GGACGAGGACGGCGAAGTGGTAGATGAAGATAAATATGCCGTGCGGGGTTGACATGTGAGTGAGACTAGTCTGTGATCCCAGCCGGGATATATTTTTTCAGGTGCGCCAAACAGGTGTAAGGTTAAGATTGACCGGGATCGGTGAGTATAGGATGTAGATTTCAGGGATTCGAATATGGGGATTCATTTGCGACGACTTCACTCCTCGCTCGATGCACGAGAAGCGGCTGCCGGATGCACGAGAAGCGGAAAAACATGTTACGATTCAGAAGAAAACGGCTGCCGGATGCACAAGAAGCGGAAGCTCATTACGATCTACCCAGCCAACAGGCCCCCAATAGTCCTACTTATGGGCCTACTCGCTACAGCCGATCTCTCTCTCCCCCAAAAAAAAACGACTTTACGAGCGAGAAGCCGAGAACTACTTAGCCTCATGGCCCTCCTCTGGTCATCCCCGATTACATTCCGAGGTAAGCCCACCGCCCACCGCGACTCCACTATACTTTTGGCCGTCCACACGTGTTTCCCTAATGCAGCAGCCTCATGGCCCCTCGTCTGGTCATCCCCGATTACATTCCGAGGTAAGCCGTAAGCCAGAAGCGCAGAATAAAAATAGGTGAACGAAAACCTAGTTAAGGTCATCTCTTTTTTGATACAATCGTTCTCTTTTCTAATTCTTTTGATGTTTTCATATCGTCTTGAATGCAATCCCTACTAGTACTGCAAAGCAACTAGATTAGGCATGCACTTTATTTTAATCAATATCAATAGGATTAACACACTACTCATAATCTAATTTCTAATTCTAGCACTAATTCTGTGCTGTGTACTCTCCTGCTACACTACTAGCATATTTCATTCCAAGAAAGAGTCTCGATTGATTTTTTTAGGCAAGAATACACTCAATGGATCTAGAGATTTTGTTTCAAGAAATACTAGATACATAGATGATGCTTTTCGACATATGATCAGTTTACTATTTCAATACAATTCAAACAAAAACAAGTTTATTGTTTCAGTACTACATTTACTCTTTAGCTCTAAATATTGCATCAAATAACATATATTCAAATCTATATAACTAAGTGAAAATATATCTAGTTCTACATTTTTTTTGCAAACTTTTGGGCCCCATGTCACATTTCGCACCGGGGCCCCGAATTCCTGGAGATGGCCTGGCCTCACCCATGCGTGAAGCTTCCTAGAAACGAGTCTTCACTCGCGTGTGGAGAGTCGATTGAAAGCGCGTCTAACAGGCCGATGTGCTTGCCATCGGTGCCGTCAATGTGGGAACAAAAAAGAGAATAAAGGAGAAAGCGTGTGATCGCCCGTACCCCTTGATTCCTGGTTGTATCTACACTTTATACGGATTTTTGGAAGTCAAAATAGCTCATAATTTTTTTAGAATGTAAATTTGACCTTTTTTTGCACTAGTATATAAATTTTCATGAATGAAAACCAGCGTTTGACTTTAGGGCAAAAAAAATTTATTTTCTATTGTAGGTCACCATTCACAATATTTTGGCTGATTTCTTTGAAAAGAAGTCAAAGGGGAGTTTCCTTTTTGTGACTTTTTTTTCACAAATGCAATGGAAGGTCAAATTTATTTCAAAAATATTTTCATAATGTTTTGACATTTTATTTAATTACTATTTTCCCATATAGCGCGTAGATACACCCACAGACCAAACGTCTGCCTCCATGTACAACCCAGCTACTTAAATGCCCCCGTGCACTCCGGGTGGAGATGGACGGCTTGATCTGTGACCGTTCACAAAATCACGACCCAGACGGCCCCTCCAAACCGACCCTATTCGTCCAGGCCGATCGGCACCCCTCATATGTTGAGATGGGGAGGCTCGGACGTGCTCGATGGTCCATCACGTCAGACCTGACAGACTGGACCCATCCTGAATTTCATCAAATCTCCCCCAACCTAGCCGGACCTACCATTTTCCTCTCCTCTTTTCTCCCTCATCGGCTCCTAGCTCCATCGTCGTCCAAACCCCACAGCACTGTCACCACCACCACAAAACTCCTCCCCGCCATTATAGCCACTCGAACACGGTCTACACCCAGGACACCGCCACGGTGCGTCTCTCGCCTCCCGTCATACACCTTGCCCCCCATGTGCTCGACAAAATGTCTGAGGCAAAATGTTGGATTTTCGGGTTCGTTTGATGAGGAGTATCAAAACAAGGAGCTTGAAGAATTCATTCAAAAAGAGTTCATCGATTTGCCAGACTCGGACAACGAAGATGCTGAGTTGGTGATGGTGGTTAGCATCCAAGATGAAATGAAGAGGGAGTTGGAGCGCATTCTAAACTTCAATGGTCCGACCAAAGGGAGGTGAGTTCTAAACTGGGATAAGGTCGCTGCTACATGACTGTTGTACAAGGACTATTTCCAACCCAGATCAACATTCCTTGAAATATTTTTTTGTCGATCCTTTCATATGTTGTATGGTGCTGAGTTGGCCGACTAAATGGTGATATGTTCAACAGTTAAGTGTGAGGGATATGCCCATGTTGAGATGGATGTGTGGCCACACAAAGAAGGACCGAGTCCGGAATGATGATATTATAGAGTTGGGGTAGCACCGATTGAGGAGGAGCTTGTCCAAAATCGTCTGAGATGGTTCAGGCATATTCTGCATAGGCCTCTAGAAGCTCCAGTACATATCGGATGGCTAAAACATGCTGATAATATCAGGAGAGGTCGGTTAGAGCGAACTTGACATGGGAGGAGTCAGTAAAGAGAGATCTGAAGGAATAGAGTATCACCAAAGAACTAGCCATAGACATGTGTGCGTGGAAGCGTGTTATCCATGTGCCAGAACCATAAGTTGGTTGCGAGATATTATGGGCTTTACCTCTAGCCTATCCAACTTGTTTGGGACTAAAGGCTCGTGTAAACCCTTGTTCTTGTGCGTGGGAAGGGAATGGAGGCACATGATCCATACCCTAGTCTCAAGAAGGATTGTCATGGAAAACTCTCATTCTTTCCTTTCGCCAAAATGCACGGGTGCTCTGAGGATGTTTGCATCAGGTACCATCATCGATGTCGTCGGTGAGATGGTTCGGATGGGGGAGTGAACATGTCCTAATCTCTCACTGTGGTGAAGGTGTATGGAGCGAGAGAACCAATTGGGCAAGACACAGAAAGGTTGATGCATGGCTATTGGAGCCGCAAGAGGTTTTCCAACTATGCTCGGTTTAGTTGATTGCATGCATTGGCAATGGAAGAACTTCCCCAAATGTTTATGCGGAATGTATCAAGGTCACACCAAAGAGGTCATCATCATACTAAAAGTATTGGCATCAAGGGACTTACGGATTTGGCATACTTTTTTTGGCATTTATGGTTCTCACAATGACATCAATGTGCTCCAACAATATATGATGTTTATGAGACTGATGGGGATGCCCTGCCATGCACCTACACCATCAACGGGTACAATTACAACATGGGGTACTACCTTGTCAATGGTGTCTATCCTTAGTGGGGCGTTTGTGAAGACCATATCCGACCCCATGGCAACAAACAATGGCACTTTGCGCAACAATGAAAGAAGTAGCTAGGAAGGATTTGGAGAGCATATTCAGAGTGCTCCAAGATTGTTGGCGTATTGTTCAGGGAGCTACAACAATGTGAGAATCTGAGACTTTATGGCAGCTGATGACATGTTGTGTCATTTTACAAATATGATTGTCGAGTATGAGGGTGAAGGGGCAGTCCAAACGCATAATTTTGTGAAGCCCAGAGTACAAGTCCCACCTCCAGGAACAAGATGCAAAGCATACTATGAACTTTCTAGAGATGCTTCGGAATCTTCAAGATCAAAAGGTGCACGTGCAACTACTCAATGAACTTGTGGAGCATATGTGGGTCCAAAATGAAAAGCCAAGAAGTTTAATGTTTTAATTGTGCATTTGGAATAAATTTTATGTTCGAACTATGTATTAAGCTTTAGAGAACGTGGTTGTGACCTATGAGTGTCATCTTTCCCTACGATACACGCCCACTTTGGAAAAAATAATAATGGATCTCTCCCGGGGATTTATTCCTAGGGAACTTAGATTTTCTAGTGAATCATCAAATGGAAAGAAATGAAAAAAGTTTGGCTTTGTGCTTTTGATTCCGCTCCTAGTGTCGTGGTTGAATTGTGTTAGGTTGTGGTGCTCCCATAGTCCCATGTCTATCTTTCTATTTTATTTTTACATTCATGTTATTGAAGTTTTAGAGGTTCTTGCAGTTTTTCAGGTAAAGGGCACATTTTTATTAATTCCAAGTGAAGCATTAAGGAAACTAGAGAGTACCCAGCGCGGTGCTGTTGGAATAAGTTGATGAAAAATTGGGTAGAGAATATGAGAACCAAAATTAAATATGCATATGACTTTCTATATATGACTAGCAAGATGCCCATGCATTGCACGGAACATCAAGATGCATTTATATGAGTAGTTTATCTTGTGAGAGAAAAGGATGAATGAGGGAAGTCCTTATTTGCAAATGTGGAAAGGGGTGTGGGTATTTTTTAGCAAAATTGTCATAGTTTCCTTCCTATTCGTCAGATATAAATCGGATGGCCTATATTGCAGGATGGCAGGCACACCATCATCACCAACTCTGTTTTTTATAAGAGTAGAGATACTAGCAAGATGCCTGTGCATTACTCGGAACATCAAGATGCATTTTTTTACAAAACACCTATTGTGATTGACCCATGCAGGAGTAATCCCATGTGTAAAAACTAATGATATCTCAAGAATTTTATCGGAAAAATGGTATCTCGAGAATTTCATCGAAAAATGATATCTCGAGAAAGATGAGAGATAAGGTGAGGAGGAGTGCGGTGTGGTGGTGACTGGTGGTCGGACTGGGCGGAGGCATGGGGATGGACGGCACCGGCAGCGGCCACCATGCCAGATTGTTCCAGAGACTTCCTTTTTTAATTGCTCGGCAATGAGGTTGTGGGAGATAAGGATGAACGAGGCAAGGCCTTATCTGTAAATGTGGAGAGAGGTGCGGGTTTTTTGTAAAATTGTCATAGTTTGCTTTCTATCCGTCAGATGTAGATCGGACGATCTATATTACAAGATGGCAGGCACACCATCATCACCAACTCGGTTTTTTATAAGAGTAAAGATTGTGTATAGTTGTGAAACTATTAATGAATATAAGTTGAATTGTCGGGTGGTAGGTGCGACATATGCCAACGGGTGGCTTATCATTGTGGGAGCCAGTAAGACATCGCCGGTGCCTGGAAACGGGATAAGGCGAAGACATGCACGCCGGCGGATCTTACCCAGCTTCGGGGCTCTCCGTGGAGATAACACCCCTACTGCTGCTCTGCGAGGTCTCCGCATGCTCACTAGATGAATCAAGTAGCTACACAACGCTCCTTGAGCTGTTTGAGGGGAGGAGGAAGAAGGGCATGGCTCGCCCGCTTCTACTCCCTGTGTGGTGTCTAGAACTAGCGGGGGGTCGAACCCTTTGCATGGGTGCTCCGGGGGGTTTATATAGGCCTACCCCCCGGGGGTACAATGGTAATCCGACTGGGCACGAGCCCAACCATCTGTGACTGCGCTCGCCGGCTTCTGCGCCGGCTGCTGGGGCCCGCCGACTGGTGGGTCCCGCCGGCTGCCGGCCCCTTGGTCGACAGGCAGGCCCCACTGTCCAGGGCCTGATCGGCGGCTGGCTACTGTGGCTCCGTCTTGCTGACGTGGGCTTCATCGTGGTAAGCGTGGCTACAGTACCGCCGCCTGTCAGGCGATTGCTGTAGCCTTACCGTGTCTTGTCTCCTTAATGGGGCGTCCTCTTCGAGGAAGGCGGCAAGCCGGCTGTGGGGAGCCGGCTCTGTCTTGGGTCGACTAGTTGGAGGCGTGGCCGCCTTCGGGCGTCTCTCTGCTCAAAGGGGCCCACCGTCTGTGGGCCACGCTGGCGGCCTGTCGTGGGTGATGCCAGGGTCAACATGGCAACAGTGCCGCGCCGGACGGGTCGTGCCTAGCCCGTACGGCGCGCCATGCCAGGCGTGCTCCGGGATTCGGGGGTGGCAGGCTTTACTGTAGCCACGCCCCGTCGTACCACCGTCAGGTGGGTGCAAACTTTGTGGGTACGGTCTTGATCGCCTTATAGGGAGCCGGCTTCTTGGAGTCGGCCTTCTCATGGCCGGCTTCTTGGAGTCGGCCTTCTCATGAGGGCTAAAGTCGGACCGCCTTCCGAAAGCCGGCCTGGGTTGCAGCCAGCTAGGGGAAGGCGGCCCCATGTCTTGGATTCTTGAGAGCCGGGCGGGCTCGTAACTTTTTCAGAAGGGCCAGGGGAAGCCGGCTAGGCTACCCATGGCTATTTACTCCGACAGTAGTCCCCGAAGCTGATCGAGCTCCGAGGTGAGCAGGGGGACGAGAAGCTTGGTCAGCTTCCCATCCTGAAGGGCCGGCTTAGCGGGTGTGCGCCGACTTCAGAGAGCCCCGCGTCTTGTAGGCGAGAGGAGGGGGGCAACCCGCGTGCTGACTGCGGGCCCTCCCGCGGCCACGTGGCGGCGAGATCCTGCGAGCGCACGCGCGCGACGGGACGCCGCCGCAGGCCCGGGCCCGCCACTCACGAGCCTTGGTCCGGGCGCGGATCTTCCGTGGCCCACCGGGGCCGCTCGCCTTCTCGAGGCAGTTTTGTTTCGCCGTTAAGGCTCGATAATCGCGGGACGTGGGGAGTGGGCACGATCAATCCCCACGGTTCCCCACGCCGCGCCTCCTCGGCTCCGCCACGTGAGCCTATAAGTAGGGGTAGGAGGGAGAGCGACAGAGGTTCGCACGCTCCCTCCCGCTCCGCCCCTCCTAACCCTCGTCTTCTTCCTCTCGCTGCCGTCGCAGCTTCCCGTCTCAGCGCCGTCGCGTCTCTACACCGCCTCGCTCCCATGGCGTTGTCAAGCTCGTGGGACGGCTCCAACGTCCATGAAGACCACGTGGAGTTCCTTCGCCAGACCCGGCGCCTGCCCGGCGCCGACTGCGTACAGGTCGCCTGGCGCCCGCGAAGGAGATCTCGCCGGCGCCGGAGGAGGGCGAGCGGGTCGTCTTCCGCTCGCACTGCCTGCGCGGCTTCGGCCTTCCGGCGAGCGGATTTCTGCGCTCCTTCCTCGACTTCTACAATCTCCAGCCGCATCACCTCACGCCTAATGCGGTGATGCTGCTGTCGGCCTTCGTCTCCCTCTGCGAGGGCTTCTTGGGGCTGCTCCCCACGCTGGAGCTCTGAGGGGAGTTCTTCCAGAGCAAGCTCGGCACGGTCGTCGCCGGCGTGCCTGCCCCTTGCGGAGCCTTCATCGCCATGAGGAGGGCGAGCGAGAACAACCCATTCCCGCCCATCCCCCTGATCCAGTCGATGAAGGTTTGGCAAAGATCTTATTTATATGTGAAGAACGTCGCCGAGGAAGGAGACTACATCAACCTGCTGGCTTACGTAGCCGGCCCGCCGGCTGGGAGGCAGCCCTCATGGAGTTTCCGGTCCCGGTCACTGTCTTCGGCCGGGAACGCCGCCATCTCCCGGCTTCGGGTGATGATTCAGTCGGAAGGCCTGCGTGGGGCCGACTTGGTGGCTGCCTTCATGGAGCGCCGGATTCTCCCTCTCCAAAGCCGGCCCCATATGATGTGTCAGATGAGCGGTCGCTTCGACCCAAGCCGGCTGAGCACATGGGAAATGCCCCACGCGGAGGTGGCGCTCATGGTTAATTACATCGCCAACTGCAAGCTCGTCGGGGACTGGCAATACGGCAAGGCGCCGTATTCTCGCGCCAATCCTCCGCCCGCGGTAAGTTTCTCTCTTTATCTTCTTTTTGTCATCAGCCGGCTTCATGACGGCCGGCCTCTGACCAGTCGGTTCGTTTGAGCAGAACCCTCTTCTTGCGCCGGCGGCCATGGCGGCAGGGATTGAACGCCAGTATGCCCCCGACCGCACGGTGGATGACGTTGACGACCCGGACTTGGGGGCGGCCGCCATGGAAGACGCCGTCGTGGGGGACAGTGCCGAGCCTGGAGGATCAAGGTTCACCGCGAGCTTCGAGGACTGGCCGGACGATTTCGAAGCCGAAGTCGCTCCGCGGCGCCAGCCGGCAGCCGACCATCAGGGCGCGGGCTCGTCTATCGCGTCGGCTGTCGGCGGCGCGCAGAAGCGCCGGGCCGCTCTAGGCCTCTTCGGCAGTCGGCCGAACAAGTCCAAGCCCTCCACCGCGGCGACAAAGCGAGACGAGGCGGCCGCGAAGGCGGCCCGCTTCCGCAAGGCGGTGAAGCAGCCCCAGGCGGTCTCGGCATAAGTCTTCAATTGCCTTGCCGTATTCTCGTCATCATTCTCTTTCTCTTCGAACATTCTTCTTAACTTTCCCTCTCTTGCTGGACAGGGCGCCGCTTTCCCTTGAGCGGGGCCCGGACGGCTCCGTCGTGGGGCCGGCTGGAGGGTCTTCGAGCCCCCGCCGTGTGGACCCCCGTGCCGATCTCAGGGAGGCCACAGAGCGGAACACCCGCGAAGCGCGGGAGGAGCACGAGGCGGCGGAGAAGGCGGCCGCCCAGGCGGCGAGGGAGCAGACCGACGTGGCAGTCAAGGCCCAGACGGAGGCAGCTACCGCGGAGAAGGGGGCGGAAAGCTCACGTAGCCAGCCTCCGCTGCTCGCCATTCCTCTCCGAGCCGTAGCCCCCGACACCCCATTGCCCTTGGCGGAGGAGATCGTCCAAGACCCGCCGTTGTTGGAGAGGGGGGAAGACCCCGTGGCCTTGGCGGGGAGAGCGCCGCCAGCAGCGCCAACCAGAGCGGGCCAAGGCGGTCAGTCGTCAGCGGCGCCAGAGGAGCCGGTCGGAGGTGAGCCGGAGAATAGAGCCGGCCTTGAAGTGCAGCCGGTGACGGGCCGGCGCGCAGGGGGAGGCGCCGCTCCGCCGGAGTTGCGTCGAGCCGCGGGCGCAGGCCAGTCGGCGGAAGATCTGGAGGCGGCCAGCACTGCCACATCCGAGTGGACTCCCAGTGGGGGAACTAGCGAGCTGAATGTGGCGGCTCAAGGGGTCCGGAGCCGGCTGCAAGCTCAGGCCGCCCTGCTGCAACAGTTCACCCAGGAGTTCTTGTCAACACGAGCCACTATCCGGGTGAGTCCTTCATTCTTGGACGCTTTGCTTTCTTAATTCCTTCCGTGAGGGCGCGTCAGCGCACCCACTGGGTGTAGTCCCCGAGATTCGGGCCTACTGCTGCGCAGCCGGGTCGGATCTTTCTCGACGGCTACCTTACTTTGCTCTTTTCTGAACCTTCAGGAATATCACAACCTTCGTGCTGCCGCCTTCAACTCCCAGGCTCGGGAGCTGAGCCGGAGGACCGATGACCTGGCCGACAGCCGAAGTAAGTACTCAATCTTGTCTGTCTCCTGTGGGGGCGCGTCAGCGCACCCACTGGGTGTAGTCCCTGAGATTCGGGCCGACTGCCACGCAGTCGGGTCGGATCTTTCTTGACGACTCTTTCTTATTGGTTTTTCTTTTTCCTTGTCTTCAGGGGCCAACGCCGACTTGAGGAAGGAGCTCGGTGAAGCGAAGGCCGCCCTTCATACCAAGGAGGCCGAGTGTGCCGCCTTGGTCCAGGAACGGGATCGCCTAGCCAAGAAGCTGGCTGACCAAGAGGAGAGCCATAAAGCGGCCCTGCAGGCGGCGCAGGAAAGCGAAGCCGCCTTGATGGCGGAGTATGAGATGGCGGCGACGACTTGGTCTGAGACCCAGCGAGGCCTGGACGAAGGCTTCGGCCGGATCGAGGACTTGATCGACGGTAAGCGGCCTTCCTCGGCCCTCCCCTGCCTCTTGCCGCTTGGGTTTTTTTGACTTATCTTGAGCTGTTGCTTGTTGTTTCTTGCAGATTACTTCTCGGGCTACTCCACCTTCACCGCCCAAAGCATTGAGGCCCATCGTGAGGCGCGCCGTCAAGCGGGGGCCGACATTGCGCCGGATGCAAACCGGACCCTTGAGGAGCAGCTCCTGGCTGTCCAGGCACGGTTGCAGCCGGCTCATCGGATGCTTCGCCGCGTCCAACGTGCCGGGCCGCAAGTATTGGCCGCCCTCTGGCCCGACGAGACGATCCCCCGCACCCCAAGCCGAACTGCCGACTAGCTGGAAGTCACAGTTGGTCGCTTCGAGGCTTGGAAAGCGTCAGCGGCCCGCCTCGGAGTCGGGCGGGCGTTGGAATTCGTTCGGGCTTGGTACCCAGGGCTGAGCCTGGACCAGCTGCGCACTTGGCGGATGGAGGCCAACGCGGAGCTGTAGGAGGTGAGGCCGGCTATCGCCCAGCGAGCTTCGACGATCGCCGAGTGCACCGACATCAGCGTTTTCGCACCCGAAATCGATGATGACGGTGTTGCTCAGCTGGAGGAGTGGTTCGGGCTGAACCCGGCGGTGGGCGAGGACTCGGCGGAGGAGATTGCCTCCAGCGACGAGGGCGAAGAAGACGAAGACGAGGACGGCGAAGACGTCGAGCCGGCTGGTGGAACAACCAGCCGACCTCAGGCCGACCGTGCCTCCAGCAACGAGGCGCGTGGAAGCGCGCCCTCTGCGGGAGGCGGCGACCAAGCTGAAGTTCGTCAGCCGGCCGCTCCTTCAGCCGGCACGACCGTCTCCGCCAACCAGTCTGGCTCGTCGGCCGCTTCGCCAGCTTGACCTGCCGTCTTTATCTCTCCTGCTTTGTTGTCTTTGAACAATCTTTGTTAATTTTTCGCAGTTCCACCCACTGGGAGTGTATCCAAACTATGTTGAATGCTGGCCTCTTGGAGGTCTTTTCATGTAAATATTATCATGTGCATGTTTGGTTTCCATTCGCGTATGCTTTTTTATCCTTAGGCTTTTTCCTTTGCCGCCTTCCCTCTTTGGGGAGGCAAGTACTTGAGCTTTCTTGGATTAAAGTGAAGTGAATGGAAACCGGCCGGCCGGCTACTCTGGTAGCCAGTCGGCGGTGTGAGAAAAAACGGCTTTTGTTATATTAGTCCGTTAGTCCCTAGCCGTTTTTCGTGTGGGCGCCCGTTCCTACCTTTAACTCTTGCCAGCCGGACAGCCGGTTCTTCGGACTGCGACTTTTGGCAAGAGAAGGCTTGAGAGCCGGCACACTACTTGTCTGACTGCGGGTAGGACTTCTAACATAACTCCAGTCGGCCAGTCCCCGAGCCGACTAGTCGAACTCGGTGCCGGACGGAATAAGTAAATGATACGACAAGGTCATAAGCATGATACTTTTCATTCATAAATAAGGGATGGCAGTCCCCGAGCCCTCCTCGGGAAGCCTATTGTCTTGTACTTAATACAAAAGTTAGCGCGGTACATACTGCATTTCAACTATAAAATCTTCGGAGGAGGTTGGCGTTCCATGGTCGTTCCGACTCCTTGCCGGAGTCGTCTCTCTTGCGCACCTTCGGCTTCTGTGCGTCGATCAGGTAGTAGGAGTCGTTGCCTAGAGCTCTGCTGATGACGAAGGGGCCTTCCCAAGGGGCTGAGAGCTTGTGCTGGCCGGCTGTTCGCTGGATCAGCCGGAGCACAAGATCGCCCTCTTGGAAAGATCTTGGCCTGACCTTCCGGCTGTGGTAGCGGCGCAAACCCTGCTGGTAGATTGCAGACCGGCTGAGGGCTAACAGCCGGCTTTCTTCCAGCAGGTCGACGCCGTCTTCTCGTGCTTCCTTGGCCTCCGCTTCCGTGTACATGGTTACCCGAGGCGAGTCGAACTCGATGTCAGTTGGGATGACCGCCTCGGCACCATACACAAGGAAGAAAGGGGTGAAGCCGGTTGACTTGTTTGGTGTAGTGCGCAGACTCCAGAGGACAGCCGGCAGCTCATCGAGCCAACAGCCGGCTGAGCGCTCCAGAGGTACAACCAGTCGGGGCTTGATGCCGGAGAGGATGAGGCCGTTGGCTCGCTTGACCTGGCCGTTTGACTGCCGGTGGGCGACGGATGCTAAGTCCAGCCGGATACCTTGGGCTGCGCAGAAACGTGCCAAGGCTCATTTGGCAAAATTCGTGCCATTGTCGGTGATGATGCTGTGCGGCACGCCGTACCGAGTTGTTATGTCTGCGATGAACGTCACGGCAGTCGGCCCATTCAGCTTCTTGATCGGCTTTGCCTCAATCCACTTGGTGAATTTGTCCACGGCGACGAGCAAATGCGTCATGCCGTCGCGCGCCGTCTTGAATGGGCCCACCATGTCCAGTCCCCAAACGGCAAAGGGCCAAGTGAGGGGAATGGTCTTGAGTGCCGAAGCCGGCACGTGTTGCTTGGAGCTGAAGAGTTGGCATCCCTTGCAATGTTTGACTAATTCTTTGGCGTCATCCAAAGCAGTCGGCTAGAAGAAACCATGGCGGAAGGCTTTGGCGACAAGTGATCTTGAGGCCGCATGGTGGCCGCATTCTCCTTGGTGAATGTCTGTGAGGATTGCAATGCCCTTCTCTTGCTCGACGCACCGTTGGAGGATTCCAGTGACGCTGCGCTTGAGTAGTTCACTGTTGACGATTGTGTACGCTCCGGCTCGACGCTGGACCTGTCTTGCTTCTGTTTCGTCAGCCGGCAGGTCTTGGTTTACTAGGAAGTTGAGGATGGACTGAGCCTATGATGGAGCCGCGACTTCTTCTACTGCCAAAGTGGCTACTGCCACCAGGGTGGGCGGGCTAGGCGGTGAGGTGCTGGAGTCGGCCGCCGGCTGTAGTGCTGGTGCAGTCCCCGAGCCGGTCGTGGCAGTCCCCGAGCCGGTTGCCGAAGTCCCCGAGCCAGCTGCCGAAGTCCCCGAGCCGGCCACCGAAGTCCCCGAGCCGGCTGCCGAAGTCGCCGGGCCGGCTACGGGGGTCTTGGGGTCGCCTACTTGGTTCTTCGAGCCGGACCCGGCCGCATCGGGGTCAGGCGGCACGAAGATGGAATCAGACTCTGGAGACGGCTTGATAGACGGCTTGAGGAGGCGTTGGAGAGCGACGCCGGCTGGAATTGCTTGCCGAGTGGAGCCTATTCGAGCCAGGGCATCGGCTGGCTCGTTGTCGGCTCGCGGTACGTGGAGGAACTCGCATCCTTCAAAGTATTCGCTGAGTTGTTGGACCAGGAAGCGGTAGCTCGCCATATTCGTGTCCTTGGCGTCCTAGTCGCCGGATGCTTGCTGGACTACTAGGTCCGAGTCGCCATAACATAGGATCCGGCGAATGCCCAGTTCTTTGGCAAGCCGGAGCCCATGTATGAGCGCCTCGTACTCGGCCACATTGTTGGAGGCGGCAAAGTGGATCTGTAGCGTGTATCTGAGCTTGTCGCCTTTCAGAGAGGTAAGGATGACGCCGGCTCCCAAGCCGGTGCGCATCTTGGACCCGTCGAAGTGCATGCGCCAATGGGTGGAGTCGGGAGCCGGCGGCAGGTACTGGGTCTCGGCCCAGTCGACAAGGAAGTCGGCCAGTGCTTGGGATTTGATGGCAGTGCGGGGCTGGTAGAAGATCGTGTACGGGGCCAGCTCGATGGCCCATTTCGCCACCCGACCGGATGCGTCCCGGCTGCCTATGATCTCGGCTAGCGGGGCAGTGTATACGACCGTGACGGGATGCTCTTGAAAGTAGGGCTTCAGCTTCTTGGCGGTGAAGTACACGCCATAACACATCTTTTGGTAGTGCGGGTAGTTCTGCTTTGAAGCGGACAGCACCTCGCTCAAATAATACACCAGCCTCTGGACCGGCTGGGCTTGGCCTTCTTCTGGGCGCTGGACTACAATGACGGTGCTGACCACCCGGCTGGTTGCAGCGATTTAGAGGAGCATGGGCTCTTTCTCAGTCGGCGCCGCGAGGACAGGCGGCGTGGACAGCATCTTCTTCAGCTCGTGAAAAGCTTGGTCGGCCTGGTCGTTCCACTCAAAGTGAGTGCTCTTCTTCATGAGGCGGTAGAGAGGGAGAGCTTTCTCTCCGAGCCGGCTGATGAAGCGGTTCAAGGAGGCTAAGCACCCGGTGAACTTCTGAATGTCTCGAAGCTTGGTGGGGATCGCCATTCTCTCGATGGCCTTGATCTTCACCGGGTTGCATTCGATGCCGCGTTCGGAGACCAGGAAGCCTAGGAGCTGGCCGACTGGCACTCCGAACATGCATTTCTCGGGGTTGAGCTTGATTTGGAACCGGCGTAAGTTCTCAAACGTTTCCTTGAGGTCTTCCACCAAGGTGCCACGCTTCTCCGTATTCACCACGATGTCGTCCACGTATACATGAGCGTTTCTGCCGAGTTGCTTGAGGAGGCACTTCTGCATGCAACGCTGAAAAGTGGCACCGGCATTTCTCAAGCCGAATGTCATAGTTAGGTAGCAGAAGGCTCCAAATGGCGTGATGAAGGTGGTCTCCAGGCGGTCGTCCGGGTCTAGCTTTATCTGATGATATCCGGAGTAAGCATCCAAAAAACTCAACAGCTCGCATCCGGCTGTGGAGTCTATCACTTGGTCAATCCTTGGCAGGCCAAAAGGATCTTTGGGGCAGGCCTTGTTGAGGCTCGTGTAGTCTATACACATGCGCCACTTGTTGTTCTTCTTTAGCACAAGGACCGGGTTGGCGAGCCACTCTGGAAAGAAAACTTCCATGATGAAGCCGGCCGCCAAGAGCCGGGCTATCTCCTCCCCTACAATCTTGCGCTTCTCCTCCGACAATCGGCGAAGGGGTTGTCTGACTGGCTTTGCGTCTTCTCAAACGTGTAGTTTGTGCTCAGCGAATTTCCTCGGAACACCCGGCATGTCCTTGGGGGACCATGCAAAGATGTCCCGATTCTCACGGAGGAAATCGGTGAGCTCGCCTTCCTATTTGTTGTTCAGGTTTGCCCCTATGATGGCAAACCTCTCTGGATGCTCGGGGTCAAGAGGTATCTTCTTCGTCTCCTTGGCCGGCTGAAAAGATCCTTGGGCGTCATGCTCCTTGGGGTCGGGGGACACGGCCGACTGCTTGCCGGCTATGGCCACGACTCCGTCCAACATCTTCTTCTCTTCGGCAATTACAAGGGACTCGGCCAGCCGGCTGCTAGCCGCTGCGCACTCGGAGGACTTCTTGTAATCACCGGCTACGGTGATGACGCCTTTGGTGCTTGGTATCTTCATCTTGAGGTATGCATAGTGGGGAACTGCCATGAATTTGGCCAAGGCAGGTCGGCCCAGCAATGCATGGTAAGGGCTCTCCAGGTCCACCACTTCAAACTAGATCGCTTCCCGGCGGAAATGCTCCTTGTCCCCAAAAAGTACATCAATCTTGATTTTGCCAATGGGGGCGCAGGACAGGCCGGGTACGATGCCGTGGAACACTGTCCGAGTGGGCGTGAGCTGCTTTGTCTTGATGTTTAGCTTCTCCGGGGTGTCACGGTACAGGATGTTGATGCTGCTCCCGCCGTCTATCAACACACGAGAGAAGCAGGCAGCGCGTCTGTCCGTTGTGAGGGTGGCTTCCAGGACCAAGGCATAAGAGCCGGGAGACGGCATCACCTCCGGATGGTCGGCCCGGCTCCAGCTGATGGGCTTTTCTGACCAATGCATGTGTCCGGCGGGGCTGGCAGCGACCACGCTAACTTCCTGGCGCTCTTGGCGTTTGCTGCGCCGGTCTTTGGGCTGGCTCGTAAAGACGATGTAGGTTGCTTGCTCGTCAGGGAACTCGTCATGCACGGCTCCGACTGCGGGCCGAGCGGCCGGAGGCGGCGGAGGCGGAGGCGGCGGGCCGGCAGGCGGAGGCGGCACGAGCCCCTCGCCCTTAGAGATTCGGGTGAGCCAATGGCACTTCCGGGTCGTGTGGTTGGACGGCTTCACGCCGCTGTGGAACTTGCAAGGGGCGTCGAGGGTTTGCTCATAGGAGAAGGCGGGCTGCCAAGCCGGCCTGCCGCCCTTGGGCTTCTTGGGCGCCGGTCGTTCTTCAGGCGGCGCATCTTCGACCGTGGCCACCTGCCGGCTGGCGGGAGGCGGCGCGGGGCCCTTGCGCTTGTGGTCGTTCGAGTTGGGGTGTCGGCCGGAACCCCCAGCCGGCGTCTTGGGCGCCGGGTTGAGTACCTTTCCGGACGCATCTACCCGAAGCTCGGTCTTCATCGAGGAGTCGGCGGTGGCGTACTTGTCCGCTATGTCCAGAAGTTCGTCGAGGGTAGCCGGCTCGTCGCAGAGGAGCTTGTGCTTGAGGAGGGTGCCTTCTCGGCATCCGGCTATGAATTATTCTATGGCTTGCACCTCGTGCATCCCTTCACAGGAGTTGCGGAGCTCGGCCCAACGCGTGAGGTAATCGCGAGTGGACTCGGCGGGGCCTTGTACGCACAAGGAGAGCTGTCTGCGCTTGGGAGCCCGCTTGTAGGTGCTGGTGAAGTTGCGGATGAAGGCTTCTGTGAAGTCTGGCCAGCTGTTGATGCTACGCGGCTTGAGGCTGTTGAGCCAGGTCCGCGCCGTGCCTTGCAGCATGAGGGGCACGTACTTTACGGCGACGCGCCGGTTACCGCTGGCTATGATAATCGCCGTGGAGTAGTCGATCAACCAATCTTCCGGCTTCACGGAGCCGTTGTACTTGGGCGTGTCTCTTGGGAGCGAGAACCCTTTGGGAAAGGGCTCGTCGCGGATGCGGGGGCCGAAACAAGGCGGGCCGACATCGTCTTATTCTTCCAATGCCAGGGATCGCGCCAGGCGGTCGATCCGATGGCGGGCGTCGTTCTCACCGATTCCTTCGCGGCGGCCTAGCCGGCCGCTGAGAGTCGGGTGCGCCACTGGCGGCGAGGCGGGATATCTCTCTCCACGGGGCGGAGGCGGAGGCGGGTCGCCCCGCCATTCCATGGCTCGGGGATGACCGTCCGCGTCTCACTCGATGGAGATCCGGGCCCGGCTGCGGCTGGCAGCCGGCTCCTTCTCGCGTCACGCGCGGGTATTGCTTGTAGTCGGCGTCCGGGACGTCGCGCTGTGTTCTCGGCGCGGGGGAGGGCTTTCCGCACGGGCGTCGGCTTCGTGTCGCTGTGCGGCTACGTCAATCAATTTCTCGATGCGCCGGGTCATGTGGGGGAGGTCTTCGGCCTCCAAGCTGTCCAACTCGTCTACAGCCGCCTGGGCGGCACGCAAGTTCTCGAACGGAGTGGCATAGACCGGGCGGTCGACTCCCAGCGTGTCGGCGATGACGGCGCCGCGTTTCTTGACAAGGCCGGCCCGGCTTGGCCCGCCCAGGGCCGGCGTGCCGAAGGCGGTGCGGTCAGCTTCGTGCTGGTAGGCCTCAGTGAGGCGTCTTACGGAGGCCAGCCTCCGGCCCTCTGCGAGGAGGGCGAGGCAGCGTGCCTCCAGTGCTTCGTCGTTGGCATTAGCTGGGAGGGGAGCGGACAAGTCATGGGCCACCGTGCGCGAGGCGTCGTGGGCGCTCTCATCGGCCAGGCCGCTGTGGCCAACAACCATCACTTCGGCGGTGACAGCATCGCAGCCGTCGGCTCGAGGAAGCGGGTCGTTGTAGATCGCGACGTTGGTGGGAAGGTGTCGTAGGAGGCCGTGTCGGAGTCGACAGGCATCGGGTCGGTGGAGCCAACCGACTCCAGGTCCATAGCAGGCTCGCTGGAGACATGGAGCTGGCCGAGAAGGTCGGCGAGGTGGTCGGTGCCCGCATCGGAGGCAAGCTCGTCAGAGGTGAGAGTTTCGTCGTGGAGATCGGCGAGGCCGCTTGCCGCGCAGATGCTGGTGACGCCTTGCAGCGCGTTGTGGCAAGCGCTATCGGGCGTGCCGGGCTGGCTACGCTCGCAGGGGAGGAATAAGGTTCCTGTCCAGAACAGGTCTCCGGACGACGGTGCACCTGGCCCCATGGTGGGCGCCAAATGTCGGGTGGTAGGTGCGACATATGCCAACGGGTGGCTTATCATTGTGGGAGCCAGTAAGACATCGCCGGTGCCTGGAAACGGGATAAGGCGAAGACATGCACGCCGGCGGATCTTACCTAGCTTCGGGGCTCTCCATGGAGATAACACCCCTACTGCTGCTCTGCGAGGTCTCCGCATGCTCACTAGATGAATCAAGTAGCTACACAACGCTCCTTGAGCTGTTTGAGGGGAGGAGGAAGAAGGGCACGGCTCGCCCGCTTCTACTCCCTGTGTGGTGTCTAGAACTAGCGGGGGGTCGAACCCTTTGCATGGGTGCTCCCGGGGGTTTATATAGGCCTACCCCCCGGGGGTACAATGGTAATCCGACTGGGCACGGGCCCAGCGGTCTGTGACTGCGCTCGCCGGCTTTTGCGCCGGCTGCTGGGGCCCGCCGACTGGTGGGTCCCGCCGGCTGCCGGCCCCTTGGTCGACAGGCAGGCCCCACTGTCCAGGGCCTGGTCGGCGGCTGGCTACTGTGGCTCCGTCTTGCTGACGTGGGCTTCATCGTGGTAAGCGCGGCTACAGTACCGCCGCCTGTCAGGCGATTGCTGTAGCCTTACCGCGTCTTGTCTCCTTAATGGGGCGTCCTCTTCGAGGAAGGCGGCAAGCCGGCTGCGGGGAGCCGGCTCTGTCTTGGGCCGACTAGTTGGAGGCGTGGCCGCCTTCGGGAGTCTCTCTGCTCAAAGGGGTCCACCGTCTGTGGGCCACGCTGGCGGCCCGTCGTGGGTGATGCCAGGGTCAACATGGCAACAGTGCCGCGCCGGACGGGTCGTGCCTAGCCCATACGGCGCACCATGCCAGGCGTGCTCCGGGATTCGGGGGTGGCAGGCTTTACTGTAGCCACGCCCCGTCGCACCACCGTCAGGTGGGTGCAAACTTTGTGGGTACGGTCTTGATCGCTTTATAGGGAGTCGGCTTCTTGGAGTCGGCCTTCTCATGGCCGGCTTCTTGGAGTCGGCCTTCTCATGAGGGCTAAAGTCGGACCGCCTTTCGAAAGCCGGCCTGGGTTGCAGCCAGCTAGGGGAAGGCGGCCCCATGTCTTGGATTCTTGAGAGCCGGGCGGGCTCGTAACTTTTTCAGAAGGGCCAGGGGAAGCCGGCTAGGCTACCCATGGCTATTTACTCCGACATGAATGTTGTGGTGGGTCTTTTTCCCATGCATAATGGCATGTTGAGGTGGGCCTTTTTTCATTTATAATTGTATGGTTAAGTGGCATGCTTGCATATTGAGATAAATAAGTTAGTGAGGATGACTCTCTTAGATATATAGTAGGATACAAAACACAATGAGTAAACACCCGGACTCTGCATAACTAAGATGCACATAACCAACATCAACACACATGCAAAAGATCACACCGGCAAATAACAAAGCCAAAGAAGGCCAAAGCTATGCCTAGGCAGATTGGAAAAAAGTAACGATGATCCACGTTGAACCCAATGAAGAAGATGAAGACGCACACGATCCAGACATCATAACCACACGAACTAGAAATTTTGCACACACCAGGCACACAACTGTCGTCCATGGAGCCAGGAACATCTGTATGATCCCATTCATAGCACAAACTAGCAATAAGAAATTGCACCGTGAAAATCTCAAATTGGAGACGCTTTGACGATACACCTCAAACACAAGTGAATATCATATATAAATCTAGGCATGGCCGCCGCCGCTTGGACGAAACACCACGAGCCATCACTGCATGCCATAGTCGCGAATTGCTACCACTAGCAGACCTCTGGAATGTCCCGGCCAACCACATCGGCATTGCCACTGTGCACCTCCTCCGCCTCGTCACACCACTATGGTGGATCACCGAAACTTGCTGCCATCTTCACGCCTTAGCCACCCAAGTGAGGGCCCTAGAGAGGCCGACTGCAGTTCATGCCTCTCCAAGAACCATAGTTCCCACCAGCGAGCACCAACACTAAAACGATTCCCCTGAGAGGGTAGCACGACAAATGTGACAGTCTCAAGGACCTAGGGTTTCCCCTAAAGTATAAGGACTAGGAGGATATCTGACGCCTTCATGAAGGTAATGACACTCACAAGTGTCATGTCTTTCGCCGGCGTTCTCACCTTCCAATCCCCAAGCTGGCTGGTCCACCAAACCCACCGTTGATGCCTAGCATGTCACCTCTGAGGAGACTAGACACCATTGGCCTAACCACCAGCATCGATGACCATCACAACCATACCCGTGCACCGAGAATAGCTGACGGACCATCACCTAGGGCCGCTGCCCTAGAAAACAGGACCTGAGCCCATCGGGATCCCATCGGCCACCGTCTAGCGCACCCAGCCGTCGGATAGCAGACCGCTCTGAGCCGCCACCCATGCAGCCAGAAGAGGTTGATGTCATTGGATGCCATGCCTGGAGACACCCAAGCCAGATCTGAGTAGGGTGGCCCTAATCCATATGTGTGGATACCATCCATCGCAGGCAGAGTCCCAGATCGTCGAGTGGCTATGTATCAGAGCATGGAAGCCTCGACCAGCCACAACTTATCCTAGAGCCGAATGTATATTTGTATAATCCAGTTTTTATTTTGAGGAGATATTATTGCTATAAAACAAAAGCGACTATCATGCCCAAAAATATATTCGCGAAACATCGAGATGCTTCTGCCGATCTCCTCATCAAGAATCACATGGAAATAATTTCTCTGGTGACTGCGCGGTGGGGCCAGGCTCCGCACCGCCTTTGGTTTTTTGTTCCCACCTGGATAGTCGGTCGGTACGGCACACGCGTGACGTAACCAAGTGATGACCCACAAATATAGAGGATCTATCATAGTCCTTTCTATAAGTAAGAGTGTCGAACCCAACGAGGAGCAGAAGGAAATGATAAGCAGTTTTCAGTAAGGTATCCTCTGCAAGCACTGAAATTATCGGTAACAGATAGTTTTGTGATAAGGTAATTTGTAATGAGTAACCAATAATAAAAGTAAATAAGGTGCAGCAAGATGGCCCAATCCTTTTTGTAGCAAAGGACAAGCCTGGACAAACTCTTATATAAAGAAAAGCGCTCCCGAGGACACATGGGAATTATCGTCAAGCTAGTTTTCATCACGTTCATATGGTTCGAGTTTGATACTTTGATAATTTGATATGTGGGTGGACCGGTGCTTGGGTACTGCCCTTCCTTGGATAAGCATCCCACTTATGATTAACCCCTCTTGCAAGCATCCACAACTACAAAAGAAGTATTAAGGTAAAGCTAACCATAGCATGAAACATATGGATCCAAATCAGCCCCTTACGAAGCAACTCATAAACTAGGGTTTAAGCTTCTGTCACTCTAGCAACCCATCATCTACTTATTACTTCCCAATTCCTTCCTCTAGGCCCAAACAATGGTGAAGTGTCATGTAGTCGACGTTCACATGACACCACTAGAGGAAAGACAACATACATCTCATCAAAATATCGAACGAATACCAAATTCACATGACTACTTATAGAAAGACTTCTCCCATGTCCCCAGGCACAAATGTAACTACTCACAAATCATATTCATGTTCATAATCAGAGGTATTAATATGCATAAAGGATCTGAACATATGATCTTCCACAGAATAAACCAACTAGCATCAACTACAAGGAGTAATCAACACTACTAGCAACCCACATGTACCAATCTGAGGCTTTAGGACAAAGATTCGATACAAGAGATGAACTAGGGTTTGAGATGAGATGGTGCTGGTGAATATGTTGATGGAGATTGACCCCCTCCCGCTGAGAGGATCGATGGTAATGACGATGATGATGATTTCCCCCTCCCGGAGGGGTGTTTCCCCGACAGAACAGCTTCGTCGGAGCCCTAGATTGGTTCCGCCAAGGTTCCGCCTCATGGCGGTGGAGTTTCATCCCGTGAGCTTCCTTATGATTTTTTTCCAGACGAAAGACCTCATATAGTAGAAGATGGGAACCAGAGGGCTGCTAGGGGGCCCACGAGGCAGGGGCACGCCCAGGGGGTAGGGCACGCCCCCACCCTCGTGGATGGTGGGTGGCCCCCCTCTGGTACTTCCTTCGCCCAATATTTTTTATATATTCTGAAACGTGCTCCCGTGAAGTTTCAAGACTTTTGGAGTTGTGCAGAATAGGTCTCTAATATTTGCTCCTTTTCCAGCCCAGAATTCCAGCTGCCGACATTCTCCCTCTTCATGTAAACCTTGTAAAATAAGATAGAATAGGCATAAGTATTATGACATAATGTGTAATAACAGCCCATAATGCAATAAATATCGATATAAAAGCATGATGCAAAATGGACGTATCAACTCCCGCAATCTTAGACCTCGCTTGTCCTCAAGCGGAAGCCGAAGTCGAAAAATATGTCCGCATGTTTAGAGATAGAGGTGTCGATAAAATAAAATACAGACATGAGGGCATCATGATCATTCTTATAGAAGCAACACACACACACACACACACACACACACACACATATATATATATATATATATTGTCATATGATTTCTTATGCTAAAGTAACAATTCATTCACAATTTCAAGTATGAATCATAAACTTTATTGAAAACTAACAAACTATAATCTCAGTCATTGAAGCAACTGCAATTTATCATAACATCAGAAAGAGTCAATATAAGAGCTTTTCAGCTAGTCCACATACTCAACTATCATTTAGTCTTTGACAATTGCTAACACTCATGCAATATTTATGGGTATGAAGTTTTAGTCGGACACAGAGAAAGATAGGGGCTTATAGTTTTGTCTCCCAATCTTTTACCTCAAGGGTAATGTCAACAATAATAGTTCATGAAAACTCACATCCAATTAGCTATATATATCGGGATCTTTCCAACACATTGTGCTTTCCAAGAGATAAAATGTGAAAAGGAATGGTGAAGATCACTGTGACTCTTGCATGAAGTATAAGACAAGAATAAAAGATAGGCCCTTCACAAAGGGAAGCAGAGGCTGTCATGTGCTTTTATGGTTGGATGCACAAAATCTTAATGCGAAAGAACATCACTTTATATTGCCACTTGTTATATGGACCTTTATTATGCAGTCTGTCGCTTTTATTTCTTCCACATCACAAGATCATATAAAGCTTATTTTCTCCACACTAATAAATCATACATATTTAGAGAGCACTTTTTATTTCTTGCAACAATGACAACTTACTTGAAGGATCTTACTCAATCCATAGGTAGATATGCTAGACTCTCATGGCAAAACTAGGTTTAAGGATATTTGGAAGCACAAGTAGTATCTCTACTTGGTGCAAAGGATTTGGCTGGCATGAGAAGGAAAGGCAAGCTCAACATGTTGGATGATCCAAGACAATATAATTTATTCGGATGTAAGAAAACATAACCCATTACATTGTCTTCCTTGTCCAACATCAACCTTTTAGCATGTCATATTTTAATGAGTGCTCACAATCATAAAATATGTCCAAGATAGTATATTTATATGTGAAAACCTCTCTTTCTTTATTACTTCCTATTAATTGAAACGATGACCAAAACTATGTTTGTCAACTCTCAACAACTTTTATTCATCATACTCTTTATATGTGATGTCATTACTCTCCATAAGATCCATATGATCTCTTTATTTCTTTTTATTCTTTCTCTTTTATTTTTATTCCCTCAAGATCATAGCAAGATAATCAAGCCCTTCACTCAACACTAATCTTTATTATATATATAGCTCACGGACTCGATTACATAGAGGGATCATAAAGCAAAAAATCAAAACTAGATCGTACTAAAACTTTATTCTACTAGATCAAGATATTACCAAAAGGATCGAACTAAGAAAAATGGTAAAGATAAAAGTGTGGTGGTGATACGATACCGGGGCACTCCCCAAGCTTGGCAGTTGCCAAAGGGAGTGCCCATACCCATGTGTTTATGTCTCTTTCTTCGGGGGTGGAGGAGACTAGACTTCTTGAACTTCACGTGCATATCCCAGGTTGAGGTAGAGGGACATTCTCCTCCTCTGGACTTGAATCAATGATCATCCTCAAGTGAGCATCCTCCTCATCATCCGTAGTTCGACCACAAGGAGATAGGTCCCTATAGGTCTTTGGGTTAGCAATGAGATGTGAGACATAGCTCTCTCTGTCGGAGTCTTGAGAAGACATCTTGCTCTAAATCTGCGGTAGAAACGACTTGAAACAAAAACAGAGTATGTTTGCATGGTACGGTGGTCAAAACCTTCGGGAGATTATATAATGAATTTTTACCGACCAAAAGAAGTATCATGCACGAAATCGGAGTCCGGAGAGCACACGAGGTGCCCACGAGGCAGGGGGCGCGCCCTCTACCCTCGTGGACGCCTTGTGTCCTTCCCGGACTACTTCTTATTTTCCTATTTTCTTAAATATTCCAAAACAGAGAAAATTGCTATTAGAACTGTTTTGGAGTCGGTTTACTTACCGCACCATATACATCTTCCCTTTCGGAGTCTGAAACATTCTGGAAAGTGTCCCTTATGTATTCCTCCGGGGTTACGGTTTCAATAACATTAGTTTCAACATTTATGGGATTACCTGAGATATAATGTTTAATTCTTTGGTCGTTCACCACCCTCGGATCCGTGCCTTCGAAGTTGTTGATTTTTATGGCACCGGAACGATAGACCTCCTCAATGATGTAAGGGCCTTCCCATTTAGAAAGGAGTTTGCCTGCAAAAAATCTTAAACAAGAGTTGTATAACAATACATAATCACCTACATTAAACTCACGTTTTTGTATCCTTTTCTCATGCCATCTTTTAACTTTTTCTTTAAATAGTTTGGCATTCTCATAAGCCTGGGTTCTCCCTTCATCGAGTGAGCTAATGTCAAAAAGCCTCTTCTCACTGGCAAGTTTGAAATCATAATTGAGCTCTTTAATGGCCCATTATGCCTTATGTTCTAGTTCAAGAGGTAAGTGACATGCTTTTTCATAAACTATTTTATACGAAGACATACCCATAGGATTTTTATATGCAGTTTTATATGCCCATAATGCATCATCAAGTTTCTTGGACCAATTCTTTCTAGATCTATTAACAGTCTTTTGTAAAAATTAGTTTAAGCTCTCTATTACTCAATTCTACTTGACCACTAGACTGTGGATGATATGGAGATGCAATTCTATGATTAACATCATACTTAGCAAGCATTTTACGAAAGGCGCCATGAATAAAATGTGAACCACCATCAGTCATTAAGTAACTAGGGACTCCAAACCTCGGAAAAATAACTTCTTTAAGCATCTTAATAGAGGTGTTATGATCAGCACTACTAGTTGGAATAGCTTCTACCCACTTAGCAACGTAATCAACATCAACTAAAATATGTGTATACCCATTGGAGGAAGGAAACGGTCCCATATAATCAAAGCCCCAAACATTAAATGGTTCAATAACAAGTGAATAATTCATAGGCATTTCTTGACGTCTACTAATATTACCAATTCTTTGACATTCATCACAAGACAAGACAAACTTACGGGCATCCTTCAAGAGTAGGCCAATAAAAACCGGATTGCAATACCTTATGTGCAGTTCTATCTCCAGCATGGTGTCCTCCATAAGCCTCAGAGTGACACTTGCGTAGGATCTGTTCCTGTTCATGCTCAGGTACACAACGTCTAATAACACCATCTACTCCTTCTTTAAAAGATGTGGGTCATCCCAAAAGTAATGTCTTAAATCATAAAAGAACTTTTTCTTTTGTTGGTATGTGAAACTAAGTGGTATAAATTTAGCAACAATGTAATTAGCATAATTAGCATACCATGGAGCAGTACGAGAAGCATTTATGATAGCTAATTGTTCATCAGGAAAGCTATCATCAATAGGTAGTGGGTCATCAAGAACATTCTCTAACCTAGACAAGTTGTCTGCAATGGGGTTCTCAGCTCCCTTTCTATCAATAATATGCAAATCAAATTCTTGAAGCAAGATAACCCATCTAATAAGTCTAGGTTTAGTATCTTTCTTTTCCATAAGATATTTAATAGCATCATGACCAGTGTGAACAGTTACTTTAGAATCAACAATATAAGGTCTGAACTTATCACAAGCAAACACAACTGCTAAAAATTCTTTTTCAGCAGTAGCATAATTTCTCTAGGCACTGTCCAGAGTCTTACTAGCATATTGGATAACATTTAATTTCTTATCAACCCTTTGTCCTAAAACAGCCCCTACAACATAATCACTAGCATCACACATAATTTCAAAGGGTAAATTCCAATCAGGTGGCTGAACAATAGGTGCAGAAATCAAAGCTTTCTTAAGTATTTCAAATGCTTCTACACAATCATCATCAAAGACAAAATGAATATCTTTTTGTAAGAGATTAGTCAGAGGCCTAGAGATTTTTGAGAAGTCTTTAGTGAACGTCCTATAAAAACTAGCATGACCAAGGAAACTTCTTATACCTTTGATGTCCTTAGGACATGACATCTTTTCAATAGCATCAACTTTAGCTTTATCAACTTCAATACCTCTTTCAGAAATTTTATGCCCCAAGACAATACCTTCATTAACCATAAAGTGGCACTTCTCCCAATTCAAGACCAGATTAGTTTCTTCACATCTCTGCAAAACTCGATCAAGGTTGCTTAAGAAATCATCAAAAGAAGTTCCATATATAGAAAAATCATCCATGAATACCTCAACAATCTTTTCAAAAAAGTCAGAGAATATAGCAGCAATACATCTTTGAAAGGCAGCAGGTGCATTGCATAAACCAAAAGGCATATGTCTATAAGAAAAGGTACCGAAAGGGCAAGTGAAAGTTGTCTTTTCTTGATCCTCTTTTGACACAGGTGATGACCCACAAGTATAGGGGATCTATCGTAGTCCTTTCGATAAGTAAGAGTGTCGAACCCAATGAGGAGCAGAAGGAAATGATAAACGGTTATCAGCAAGGTATTCTCTACAAGTACTGAAATAAGTTGTAACAGATAGTTTTGTGTGAGATAATTTGTAGCGAGCAACAAATAACAAAAGTTAATAAAGTGCAGCAAGGTGGCCCAATCCTTTTTGTAGCAAAGGACAAGCCTGGACAAACTCTTATATAAGGAAAAGTGCTCCCGAGGACACATGGGAATATCGTCAAGCTAGTTTTCATCATGTTCATATGATTCACGTTCGATACTTTGATAATTTGATATGTGGGTGGACCGGTGCTTGGGTGCTGTTCTTACTTGAACAAGCATCCCACTTATGATTAACCTCTATTGCAAGCATCTGCAACTACAACAAAAGTATTAAGGTAAAACTAACCATAGCATGAAACATATGGATCCAAATCAGTCCCTTACGAAGCAACGCATAAACTAGGGTTTAAGCTTCTGTCACTCTAGCAACCCATCATCTACTTATTACTTCCCAATGCCTTCCTCTAGGACCAAATAATGGTGAAGTGTTATGTAGTCGACGTTCACATAACACCACTAGAGGCTAGACAACATACATCTCATCAAAATATCGAACCAATACCAAATTCACATGACTACTAATAGCAAGACTTCTCCCTTGTCCTCAGGAACAAATGTAACTACTCACAAAGCATAAACATGTTCATAATCAGAGGGGTATTAATATGCATAAAGGATCTGAACATATGATCTTCCACCAATTAAACCAACTAGCATCAACTACAAGGAGTAATTAACACTACTAGCAACCTACTAGCACCAATCCCGGACTTGAAGACAAGAATCAGATACAATAGATGAACTAGGGTTTTGAGATGAGATGGTGCTGATGAAGATGTTGATGGAGATTGCCCTCTCCCGATGAGAGGAGCGTTGGTGATGACGATGGAGATGATTTCCCCCTCCGGGAGGGAAGTTTCCCCGGCAGAACAGCTCTGCCGGAGCTCTAGATTGGATCCGCCAAGGTTCCGCCTCGTGGCGGCGGAGTTTCGTCCCGAAAATTTGCTTCTTGTTTTTTCTTGATGAAAGACTTCATATAGGAGAAGATGGTCATTAGAGAGCCACCAGGGGGCCCACGAGGAAGGGGGCGCGCCCTAGGGGGGGCACCCTCGTGAGAAGGGTGTGGGCCCCCTGGTCTTCATCTTTGGCGAGGATTTTTCATTATTTATTATAAGGTGTTCCGTGGAGTTTCAGGACTTTTGGAGTTGTGCAGAATAGGTCTCTAATATTTGCTTCTTTTCCAGCCCAGAATTCCAGCTGCCGGCATTCTCCCTCCTTATGTAAACCTTGTAAAATAAGAGAGAATAGCCATAAGTATTGTGACATAATGTGAAATAACAGCCCATAATGCAATAAATATCGATATAAAAGCATGATGCAAAATGGACGTATCAACTCCCCCAAGCTTAGACCTCGCTTGTCCTCAAGCGAAAAGCCAAAATCGAAAAATATGTCCAGATGTTTAGAGATGAAGGTGTTGATAAAAATAAAGTACGGACATGAGGGCATCATGATCATTCTTATAAAAGCAACTTATATAATTTTTGTCATATGATCTCTAATGCTAGAGTAATAATTCAATCACAATATCAGGGTATGAATCGTAAACTTCGTTGAAAACTAACAAACTACAATCTCGGTCATTGAAGCAATTGCAATTTATCATAACATAGGAAAGAGTCAATGTATAAGGGCTTTTCAGCAAGTCCACACAATCAACTATCATATAATCTTTCACAATTGCTGACACTCACGCAATACTTATGTGCGTGGAGTTTTAATCGGACACAGAGAAAGATAGGGGCTTATAGTCTTGCCTCCCAACATTTTACCTCAAGGGTAATGTCAACAGTAATAGTTCATGAAAACTCACATCCAATTAGCCATATATACCAGGATCTTTCCAACATACTATGCTTGCCAAAGGATAAAGTGTAAAAAGGAAGGGTGAAAATCACCATGACTCTTGCATAAGGTAGAAGATAATGATAAAGGATAGGCCCTTCGGAGAGGGAAGCATAGGTTGCCATGCGCTTTCACGGTTGGATGCACAAAATCTTAATGCGAAAGAAAGTCACTTTATATTGCCCCTTGTGATATGAACCTTTATTATGCAGTTCGTCGCTTCTATTACTTCCCCATCACAAGATTTAGAGAGCAATTTTTATTGCTTTGCACCAATGACAACTTACTTGAAGGATCTTATTCAATCCATAGGTAGATATGGTGGACTCTCATGGCAAAACTGGTTTAAGGGTATTTGGAAGCACAAGTAGTATCTCTACTTGGTGCAATGAATTTGGCTAGCATGAGGGGGAAAGGCAAGCTCATCATGTTGGAAGATCCAAGACAATATAATTTATCTCAGATGTAAGAAAACATAACCCATTACGTTGTCTTTCTTGTCCAATGTCAACTTTTTAGCATGTCATATTTTAATGAGTGCTCACAATCATAAAAGATGTCCAAGATAGTATATCTATATGTGAAGACCTCTCTTTCTTTATTACTTCCTATTAATTGCAATGATGACCAAAACTATGCTTGTCAACTCTCAACAACTTTCATTCATCATACTTTTTCTATGTGAGCTCATTACTCTCCATGAGATCCATAGGATCTCTTTGTTTCTTTTTATTTCTTTATCTTTTCTTTTATTCACTTAGGATCATGGCAAAACAATCAAGCCCTTGACTCAACACTAATCTTTATTATATAGTTCACGGACTCGATTACATAGAAAGATAATAAAGCAAAACTCACAACTAGATCATGCCATAAACTTTATTCTACTAGATCAAAATAATACTAATAGGACCGAACTAAGGAAAAGGGTAAAGATAGGAGTTGTGATTGTGATACGATACCGGGGCACCTCCCCCAAACTTGGCGGTTGCCAAAGGGAGTGCCCATACTCATGTGATTATGTCTCTCTTTTCGGGGATGGTGATGTCATGTTTTTGGCGATGATGCCCTTCAAAATACGATTCTCCTCCTCAAGCTTGTTGACTTGCTGCTTGAGATCCATTATTTCCTTTTGGAGTTTTCCTGTAATAGCCAAAGCTCCCTGCACCCAAGGGTGCTGCATAGCTGCGGGAGAACCAGTGACACTCTTTTTCATATTCTCATAAGAAAGAAATCTAACATTAGAAGGGATAACCGAGTTTGGAATAGATGAGCTCTGCAGTTCTCCCATTGTGAATCCAGCTTGGAAGCAAGAGGTGACTTCTTGATCCTCCATGGCATCTACCCTCATTAGGTCAGCCTCCATCTCTTCCTCCGTTGCTAGCCCAAAGTGTTCAGGGTCGCTGTTTGCCCTTGGTTCCGGTGCCGGATTAGATACTCGGCTCTCCCCAACTGACTCTTGAGAAGACATCTTGCTCTAATCTGCAGTAGCAACAGCTCAAAACAAAAACAGAGGATTTTTGCGTGATACAGGAGTCAAAACCTTAGGGAGAATATATAATGAATTTTTACTGACCAAAATATGTATCGTGCAAGAAAACGGAGTCCGGAAAACACACAAGGTGCTCACAGGGTAGGGGCGCGCCCTCCACCCTCGTGAGGCCCTCGTATCCTTCTCGGACTACTACTTAATTTTCTATTTTTCTAAATATTCCAAAACGGAGAAATATTGCCTTAAAAATTGTTTTGGAGTCGGTTTACTTATCGTACCACATACATATTCCTTTTCGGAGTCTGAAACATTCTGGAAAGTGTCCCTTATGTATTCCTCCGGGGTTATGGTTTCAATAATATTGGTTTCAACATTTATGGGATTACCTGAGATATAATGTTTGATTCTTTGACCGTTTACCACCTTTGGATTTGTGCCTTCGAAGTTGTTGATTTTTATGGCACCGGAACGATAGACCTCCTCGATAACATAGGGGCCTTCCCATTTAGAGAGAAGTTTCCCTGCAAAAAATCTTAAATGAGAGTTGTATAGCAATACATAATCACCTACATTAAACTCACACTTTTGTATCCTTTTGTCATGCCATCTTTTAACCTTTTCTTTAAACAACTTGGCATTTTTGATAAGCTTGGGTTCTCCATTCATCAAGTGAGCTAATATCAAATAACCTCTTTTCACCGGCAAGTTTGAAATCATAGTTGAGCTCTTTAATAGCCCAATATGCCTTATGTTCTAGTTCGAGAGGTAAGTGACATGCTTTTCCATATACCATTTTATACAGAGACATACTCATAGGATTTTTATATGCAGTTCTATAGGCCCATAATGCATCATCAAGTTTCTTGGACCAATTCTTTCTAGACCTATTGACAGTCTTTTGCAAAATTAATTTGAGTTCTCTATTACACTAGACTGTGGGTGATATGGAGATGCAATTCTATGATTGACGTCATATTTAGCAAGCAATTTACGGAAAGCACCATGAATAAAATGTCAACCACCATCAGTCATTAAATATCTAGGTACTCCAAACCTCGGAAAAATAACTTCTTTAAGCATTTTAATAGAAGTGTTATGATCAGCACTACTAGTTGGAATAGCTTCTACCCACTTAGTAACGTAATCAACAACAACTAAAATATGTGTATATCCATTAGAGGCAGGAAAAGGTCCCATATAATCAAAGCCCCAAAACATCAAACGGTTCAATAACAAGTGAATAGTTCATAGGCATTTCTTGACGTCTACTAATATTACCAATTCTTTGACATTCATCACAAGAAAGGACAAACTTACGGGCATCCTTGAAGAGAGTAGGCCAATAAAAACCGGATTGCAATACCTTATGTGCAGTTCTATCTCCCGCGTGGTGTCCTCCATAAGTTTCGGAGTGGCACTTGCGTAGGATCTGTTCCTGTTCATGCTCAGGTACACAACGTCTAATAACACCATCTACTCCTTCTTTATAAAGATGTGGGTCATCCCAAAAGTAATGTCTCAAATCATAGAAGAATTTTTTTCTTCTGTTGGTATGTGAAGCTAGGTGGTATAAATTTAGCAACTATGTAATTAGCATAATCAGCATACACGGGGGTACTATGAGAAGTACTTATGACATGTAATTGTTCATCAGGAAAGCTATCATCAATTAGTAGTGGGTCATCAAGAACATTCTCTAACCTAGATAAGTTGTCTGCAACAGGGTTCTCAACTCCTTTTCTATCAACAATATGCAAATCAAATTCTTGTAGCAAGAGAACCCATCTAATAAGTCTAGGTTTAGCATCTTTCTTCTCCATAAGATATTTAATAGCAGCATGATCTGTATGGATAGTTACTTTAGAATCAACAATATAAGGTCTGAACTTATCAAAAATATAAGGTCTGAACTTATCACAAGCAAATACAACTGCTAAAAGTTCTGTTTCAGTAGTAGCATAATTTCTTTTAGCATTGTCTAGAGTATTACTAGCATAATGGATAACATTTAATTTCTTATCAACTCTTTGCCCTAGAACAGCACCTACAGCATAATCGCTAGCATCACACATAATTTCAAAGGGTAAATTCAAATCAGGTGGCTGAATAATAGGTGCATAGACTAGTGCTTTCTTAAGTATTTCAAATGCTTCTACACAATCATCATCAAAGACAAACGGTACATCTTTTTGTAATAAATTAGTCAGAGGCCAAGAAATTTTCGAGAAGTCCTTGATGAACCTCCTATAAAATGCGGTGTGACCAAGGAAACTTCTTATACCTTTGATGTCCTTGGGACATGGCATCTTTTCAATAGCATCAACCTTGGCTTTATCAACTTCAATACCTCTTTCAGAAACTTTATGTCCCAAGACAATACCTTCATTAACCATAAAGTGGCACTTTTCCCAATTCAAGACAAGATTAGTTTCTTCACATCTCTGCAAAACTTGATCAAGATTGCTCAAGCAATCATCAAAAGAAGATCCATAGACGGAAAAGTCATCCATGAAAACCTCACAAATCTTTTCACAGAAGTCAGAGAATATAGCCATCATGCATCTTTGAAAGGTAGCAGGTGCATTACATAAACCAAAAGGCATACGTCTATAAGCAAAAGTACCAAAAGGGAATGTAAAAGTAGTCTTTGATTGATCTTTAGCCGACACAGGTATTTGAGAGAAACCAGAATAACCATCTAGAAAGCAGTAATGTGTATGTTTGCATAATCTTTCTAGCATTTGATCGATAAAAGGTAAGGGGTAATGATCTTTCTTAGTAGCCTTATTTAATTTGCGGAAATCAATTACCATCCTATAACCGGTAATAATTCTTTGTGGAATGAATTCATCTTTATCATTAGGAACAACAGTAATACATCCCTTCTTAGGGACACAATGAACATGACTTACCCCACTGACTATCAGCAACAGGATAAATTATACCCGCCTCTAGAAGCTTTAGTATTTCTTTTCTTACCACTTCTTTAATTTTAGGATTCATACGTTGTTGAGGATCACGAACTGGTTTGGCATCTGCTTCCAAATTTATTTTATGTTGACATAGAGTGGGACTAATGCCCTTAAGATCATCAAGAGTATATCCAATAGCAGCATGGTGCTTCTTCAGAGTTTTTAATAATCTTTCTTCTTCATGCTCTGAAAGGTTAGCACTAATAATAACAGGATATATCTTGTTTTCATCAAGATAAGCATATTTAAGATTATCAGGCAACAGTTTAAGCTCAAACACGGGATCACCCTTAGGTGGAGGAGGATCCCCTAGGATTTCAACAGGAAAATTGTGTTTCAGCATAGGTTCTTGTTTAAAGAATACTTCATATATTTCCCTTCTTTCATTCATAAACATATCATTCTCATGGTCTAGCAAATATTGTTCTAAAAGATCATTAGGAGGTACGACAATAGAAGCAAGACCAATAATTTCATCCTTACTAGGAAATTCTTCTTCGCGGTGTTGTTTACTAAATTTTGAGAAATTAAACTCATGAGTCATATCATCCAAGCCAATAGTAACAACATTCTTTTCGCAGTCTATCCTAGCATTAACTGTATTCAAGAAGGGTATACCAAATATAATGGGACAAAAGCTATCTTGTGGAGAACTAAGAACAAGAAAATCAGCAGGATATTTAGTTTTCTCGCACAAGACTTCAACATCTCTAACAATTCCCATTGCTGAAATAGTATCTCTATTAGCAAGTTTAATTGTGATATCAATATCTTCTAACTCAGCAGGTGCAATTTCATGCTTGATTTCTTTATACAAGTCATAAGGTATAACACTAGCACTAGCACCCATATCACATAAGCCATGATAACAATAATCTCCTATTTTAACAGAAATAACAGGCACGCCTACCCCAGGTCTATGTTTATATTTAGCACAAGGTTTAGCAATTCTAGCAGTTTCACCGCAAAACTGAATAACATGCCCATCAATATTATCAGACAAGAGCTCTTTAACAATAGCAATATTAGGTTCAACTTTAACTTGCTCAGGAGGTGTATATGTTTTAATATTGCTTTTACGAACCACAGTTGAAGCTTTATCATGATCCTTTATCCTAACAGGGAAAGGTGGTTTCTCAACATAACAAGTAGGAACAATAGGATCATTATAAGTGACAATCTTTTCTTCAACTTTAATAGGTGAAGCTAGTTTTACTTCTATGGGAGGATGATATTTGAACCACTTCTCCTTAGGGAGATCAACATAAGTAGCAAAAGATTCACAGAAAGAAGCTACTATCTCAGAATCAAGTCCATATTTAGTGCTAAACTTACGGAAAATATCGGTATCCATAAAAGATTTAACACAATCAAACTTAGGTGTCATACCTGACTCCTTACCATTGTCAAGGTCCCAATCTTTAGAGTTGCGTTTAATTCTATCCAATAAATCCCATCTAAATCCAATAGTCTTCATCATAAAAGAGCCAGTACAAGAAGTATCGAGCATGGTGCGATTATTTTCAGAAAGCCAAGCATAAATTTTTTGAAGAATTGTTTCTCTTGGAAGCTCATGATTGGGGCATGAATATAACATTGATTTAAGCCTCCCCCAAGCTTGAGCGATGCTTTCTCCTCCGCGAGGCCAAAAATTATATATATAATTGCGATCACTATGAACAAGATGCATAGGGTAATACTTTTGATGAAATTCCAATTTCAATCTTCTATAGTCCCATGATCCCATATAATCACATAGCCTATACCATGTCAATGTGTCTCCCTTCAAAGATAAAGGGAAGACCTTCTTCTTAGCAACATCATCGGGAATACCTGCAAGCTTAAATAATCCACAAACTTCATCCACATATATTAGGTGTTCATCAGGATGCTTTGTTCCATCTCTTGTAAAAGGATTAGCTAGCAGTTTTTCTATTATACTCGAAGGATACTCATAAGGAATTTCATTTTCAATAGGTTCAGTAGGTTGAGGAGCAACTCTTTGTTCTACTGGTTGGGGTGAAGATACCCCGAACAAGCCACTCAGAGGATTACTTTCCATAGTAACAAGTGACAGTAAATTTTAGCACACTATATAAATTTTTCCTTACCAAATTCCACCTACCAAAGGCGCTTCACTCCCCGGCAACGGTGCCAAAAAATAGTCTTGATGACCCACAAGTATAGGGGATCTATCGTAGTCCTTTCAATAAGTAAGAGTGTCGAACCCAATGAGGAGCAGAAGGAAATGATAAATGGTTTTCAGCAAGGTACTCTCTGCAAGCACTGAAATAAGTGGTAACAGATAGTTTTGTGATGAGATAATTTGTAGTGAGCAACAAATAACAAAAGTAAATAAAGTGCATCAAGGTGGCCCAATCCTTTTTGTAGCAAAGGACTAGCCTGGACAAAGTTTTATATAAGGAAAAGGGCTCCCGAGGACACATGGGAATATCGTCAAGCTAGTTTTCATCACGTTCATATGATTCGCGTTTGGTACTTTGATAATTTGATATGTGGGTGGACCGGTGCTTGGGTGCTATTCTTACTTGAACAAGCATCCCACTTATGATTAACCTCTATTGCAAGCATCCACAACTACAACAAAAGTATTATGGTAAACCTAACCATAGCATGAAACATATGGATCCAAATCAGCCCCTTACGAAGTAACGCATAAACTAGGGTTTAAGCTTCTGTCACTCTAGCAACCCATCATCTACTTATTACTTCCCAATGCCTTCCTCTAGGCCCAAAAAATGGTGAAGTGTTATGTAGTCGATGTTCACATAACACCACTAGAGGCTAGACAACATATATCTCATCAAAATATCGAACGAATATCAAATTCACATGACTACTAATAGCAAGACTTCTCCCTTGTCCTCAGGAACAAACATAACTACTCACAAAGCATAAACATGTTCATAATCAGAGGGGTATTAATATGCATAAAGGATCTGAACATATGATCTTCCACCAATTAAACCAACTAGCATCAACTACAAGGAGTAATTAACACTACTAGCAACCTACTAGCACCAATCCCGGACTTGAAGACAAGAATCGGACACAAGAGATGAACTAGGGTTTTGACATGAGATGGTGCTGATGAAGATGTTGATGGAGATTGCCCTCTCCCGATGAGAGGAGCGTTGGTGATGACGATGGAGATGATTTCCCCCTCCGGGAGAGAAGTTTCCCCGGCAGAACAGCACTGCCGGAGCTCTAGATTGGATCCTCCAAGGTTCCGCCTCGTGGCGGCGGAGTTTCGTCCCGAAAGGTTGCTTCTTATTTTTTTCTCGACGAAAGACTTCATATAGGAGAAGATGGTCATCGGAGAGCCACCAGGGGGGCCACAAGGCAAGGGGCGCCCCCACCCTCGTGAGAAGGGTGTGGGAACCCTGGTCTTCATCTTCGGCGAGGATTTTTCATTATTTATTATAAGGTGTTCCGTGGAGTTTCAGGACTTTTGGAGTTGTGCGGAATAGGTCTCTAATATTTTCTCCTTCTCCAGCCCAGAATTCCAGCTGCCGGCATTCTCCCTCCTTATGTAAACCTTGTAAAATAAGAGAGAATAGCCATAAGTATTGTGACATAATGTGAAATAACAGACCATAATGCAATAAATATCGATATAAAAGCATGATGGAAAATGGATGTATCAACAGGTATTTGAGAAAAACCAGAGTAACCATCTAGAAAGCAAAAATGTGTATGTTTGGATAATCTTTCTAGCATTTGATCAATAAAAGGTAAAGGGTAGTGATCCTTTTTAGTAGCTTTATTTAATTTGCAGAAATCAATTACCATTCTATAACCTATAACAATTCTTTGTGGGATCAGTTCATCTTTATCATTAGGAACAACAGCAATACCTCCCTTCTTAGGGACACAATGGACATGACTTACCCACTGACTATCAGCAACGGGATAAATTATACCTGACTCCAGAAGCTTTAGTATTTCTTTTGTTACCACTTCTTTCATCTTAGGATTTAACCGTCGTTGGTGATCAACAACCGGTTTCGCGTCTTTCTCAAAAAAAATGTGTTGGCATAGAGTGGGACTAATGCCCTTAATATCATCAAGAGTTTATCCAATAGTAGCATGGTGCTTCTTCAGAATTTTCAATAATTTATTTTCTTCATGCTCTGAAAGGTTAGCACTAATAATAACATGATATATCTCTTTCTCATAAAGATAAGCATATTTAAGAGTATCAGGTAAAGGTTTAAGCTCAAACACGGGATCACCCTTGGGTGGAGGAGAATACCCTAAGATTTCAACAGGCAAATTGTGTTTCAAAATAGGTCCCTGTTTAAAGAATACTTCATCTATTTCCCTTCTTACATTCATAAACATATCATTTTCATGGTCTAGCAAATATTGTTCTAAAGGATCATTAGGAGGCACGGCAATAGAAGCAAGACCAATAATTTCATCTTTACTAGGCAATTCTTTATCATGGGGTTGTCTATGAAATTTAGCAAAAGTAAACTCATGAGACATATCCCCCAAACCAATAGTAACAACATCTTTTTTGCAATCTATCCTAGCATTAACAGTATTCAAGAAGGGTCTACCAAATATAATGGGACAAAAGTCATCTTGTGGGGAACCAAGAACAAGGAAATCAGCAGGATATTTGACTTTCCCACACAAGACTTCAACATCTCTAACAATCCCAAATGGTGAAATAGTGTCTCTTTTGGCAAGCTTAATTGTAACATCAATTTCCTCTATCTCAGCAGGTGCAATATCATGCATAATTTCTTTATATAAGGAATGAGGTATTGCACTTGCACTAGCACCCATATCACATAAGCCATGATAGCAATGATCTCCTATTTTAACAGAAATAACAGGCACGCCTACAATAGGTCTATGTTTATTTTTAGTATCGGGTCTAGCAATTCTAGTAGCTTCATCATAGAAGTAAATAACACGTCCATCAATATTATCGGCCAAGAGATCCTTAACCATAGCATACTTGGTTCAACTTTAATTTGCTCAGAGGGTATAGGTGTTCTAGTATTACTCTTACGAACTACAGTTGAAACATTAGCATGATCCTTTATTCTAGTAGGGAAAGGTGGTTTCTCAATATAAGCAGTAGGAACAACAGAGTCATTATAAGTGATAGTATTTTCTTCAACTTTAATAGGTGCAACTACTTTTACTTCAATGGGAGGATTATATTTAAACCACTTCTCCTTAGGGAGATCAACATGAGTAGCAAAGGATTCACAGAAAGAAGCTACTATCTGAGAGTCAAGTCCATATTTAGTGCTAAATTCACGGAAAGCATCGGTATCCATAAAAGATTTAACGCAGTCAAACTTGGGTGTTATACCTGACTCCTTACCTTCGTCGAGATCCCAATCTTCAGAGTTGCATTTAATTCTTTCCAATAAATCTCATTTGAATTCAATAGTCTTCATCATAAAAGAACCAGTACAAGAAGTATCAAGCATGGAGCGATTATCGAGAGAAAGCCGAGCATAAATTTTTTGAATAATAATTTATCTTGAGAGCTCATGATTGGGGCATGAATATAACATTGACTTAAGACTACCCCAAGCTAGAGCGATGCTTTCTCCTTCGCGAGGCCAAAATTATATATATAATTACGATCAAGATGAACAAGATGCATAGGATAAAACTTCTGATGAAATTCCAATTTCAATCGGTTGTAGTTCCATGATCCCAGATCATCATGATACGTCTCCAATGTATCTATAATTTTTTATTGTTACATGCTATTATATTATCAACCTTGGATGTTTATATGCATTTATATGTTATTTTATATGATTTTTGGGACTAACCTATTAACCTAGAGCCCAGTGCCAGTTTCTGTTTTTCCTTGTTTTAGGGTTTCGAAGAAAAGGAATATCAAACGGAGTCCAAATGGAATGAAACTTCATGGAACTTATTTTTGGAAGGAAAGCAACCCGGGAGACTTGGAGTCCACGTAAGGGAAGCAACGAGGAAGCCACGAGGCAGCGGGCGCGCCCACCACCCTGGGCGTGCCCTCCACCCTCGTGGGCCCCTCGTGGCACCCCTGACGTACTTATTCCGCCTATATATCTCCATATACCCTAAAATGATCGGAGATCACAATAGATCGGGAGTTCCGCCGCCAGAAGCCTCCGTAGCCACCGAAAGCCAATCTAGACCCGTTCCGGCACCCTGTCGGAGGGGGAATCCCTCTCCGGTGGCCATCTTCATCATCCCGGTGCTCTCCATGACGAGGAGGGAGTAGTTCTCCCTCGGGGCTGAGGGTATGTACCAGTAGCTATGTGTTTGATCTCTCTCTCTCTCTCTCTCGTGTTCTTGAGGTGATACGATCTTGATGTATCGCGAGCTTTTCTATTATAGTTGGATCTTATGATGTTTTCTCCCCCCCTCTACTCTCTTGTAATGGATTGAGTTTCCCCTTTGAAGTTATCTTATCGGATTGAGTCTTTAAATATTTGAGAACACTTGATGTATGTCTTGCCGTGCGTATCTATGGTGACAATGGCTTATCACGTGATTCATTTGATGTATGTTTTGGTGAACAACTTGCGGGTTCCGACCAAGAACCTATGCATAGGGGTTGGCACACATTTACGTCGTGATTCTCCGGTAGAAACTTTGGGGCACTCTTTGAGGTTCTATGTGTTGGTTGAATAGATGAATCTGAGATTGTGTGATGCATATCGTATAATCATACCCACGGATACTTGAGGTGACATTGGAGTATCTAGGTGACATTAGGGTTTTGGTTTATTTGTGTCTTAAGGTGTTATTCTAGTATGAACTCTAGGGATGTTTGTGACACTTATAGGAATAGCCCAACGGATTGATTGGAAAGAATAACTTTGAGGTGGTTTCGTACCCTACCATAATCTCTTCGTTTGTTCTCCGCTATTAGTGACTTTGGAGTGACTCTTTGTTGCATGTTGAGGGATAGTTATGTGATCCAATTATGTTATTATTGTTGAGGGAAATTGCACTAGCGAAAGTATGAACCCTAGGCCTTGTTTCAACGCATTGCAATACCGTTTGTGCTCACTTTTATCATTAGTTACCTTGCTGTTTTTATATTTTCAGATTACAAAAACCTTTATCTACCATCCATATACCACTTGTACCACCATCTTTTCACTGAACTAGTGCACCTATAAAATTTACCATTGTATTGGGTGTGTTGGGGACACAAGAGACTCTTTGTTATTTGGTTGCAGGGTTGCTTGAGAGAGACCATCTTCATCCTATGCCTCCTACGGATTGATAAACCTTAGGTCATCCACTTGAGGGAAATTTGCTACTGTCCTACAAACCTCTGCACTTGGAGGCCCAACAACGTCTACAAGAAGAAGGTTGTGTAGTAGACATCAAGCTCTTTTTTGGCGCCGTTTCCAGGGAGGTGAGTGCTTGAAGGTATATCTTTAGATCTTGCAATCGAGTCATTTAGTTTCTTGTTTTATCACTAGTTTAGTTTATAAAAGAAAATTACAAAAAAATGGAATTAAGTTTACCTCATACGCTTCATCTTTTTAATATCTTTCGTGAGTATGATGGAAAGGAAAATTGTTCCAAAGTGTTAGAAGAAGAATGCATTAAAATGTTTGCACTAAATCTTTGAATGATGAGCATGATTGCAATGTTGTTAGTATGAATTCCTTGAATATCCATGATGCTAATGATATGCAAAGCCACAAGCTTGGGGAAGCTATGTTTGATGAAGATGATATTTTTTGTCCCCCGAGTTTTGGTGAGCAAATTTATTATGATGAAATCATGCCTCCTATTTATGATAATTATATTGATGAAAGTGGATTTGGAGAGGTCATGACTTTATTTTGTGATGAATCCACTATTCCGGAAGAGGTTCCAATTGATTATGACAACAAAGTTGCTATCTATGATGATTATTGTGATGACTTGTATTCTATAAAGAATAATGATATCCATGAAACTTGTCATCATAATTTTAGTTTTCAATTGGATTATGCCTCACATGATAATTATTTTGTTGAGTTCGCTCCCACTATTATGCATGAGAAGAATTTTGCTTGTGTGGAGAGTAATAAAATTTCTATGCTTGTAGATCATGGAAAGAATGCTTTAGGTGATAGTTATATTGTTGAATTCATTCATGATTATACTGAAAATTATTATGAGGGAGGAACATATGCTTGTAGTAATTGCAATAATATCAAGTTTCCTCTCTATGTGCTTAAAGTTATGAAGTTATCCTTGTTTTACCTTCCTATGCAAGTTGATTCTTGTTCCCATAAATTGTTTGCTCACAAAATCCCTATGCATAGGAAGTGTTTTAGACTTAAATGTGATAGTCATATTCTTCATGATGCTCTCTTTATGTTTCAATTCTTATCCTTTATGTGAGCATCATTGAAATCATCATGCCTACTTAGGGGCGTTAGACGATAGCGCTTATTGGGAGGCAACCCAATTTTATTTTTGTTCCTTGCCTTTTGCTCCTGTTTAGCAATAAATAATTTATCTAGACTCTGTTATTATTTAGTTTTTATGTTTTAATTAGTGTTTGCGCCAAATAGAACCGTTGGGAAGACTTGGGGAAAGTCTTGTTGATCTTGCTGTAAAAAACAGAAACTTTAGTGCTCACGAGAATTGCTGTCATTTTTTATTGGAGAGTGATATTTAATTATTTATTTTTGAAGATGATTAATAGATAAATTACTCACGTCCATCAATTTATTTGAGAATTTTATGAGTTCCAGAAGTTTTCGTTAGTAACAGATTACTACAAACTGTTCTGTTTTTGACAGGTTCTGTTTTTCATGTGTTGTTTGCTTATTTTAATGAATCTATGGCTAGTAAAAGAGTTTATAAACCATAGAGAAGTTGGAATACAGTAGGTTTAACACCAATATAAATAAAGGATTATTTCATTACAGTACCTTGAAGTGGTGTTTTGTTTTCTTTCGCTAACGGAGCTTACGAGTTTTCTGTTAAGTTTTGTGTTGTGAAGTTTTCAAGTTTTGGGTAAAGATTCGATGGAATATGGAATAAGGAGTGGCAAGAGCCTAAGCTTGGGGATGCCCAAGGCACCCCAAGGTAATATTCAAGTACAACCAAAAGCCTAAGCTTGGGGATGCCCCGGAAGGCATCCCCTTTTTCGTCTTCGTTCATCGGTAACTTTACTTGGAGCTATATTTGTATTCGCCACAAGATATGTGTTTTGCTTGGAGCATCATTTTATTTTATTTTTTTTTGCTTGCTGTTTGAATAAAATACCAAGATCTGAAATTATTAAATGTTGGAGAGTCTTCATATAGTTGCATAATTGTTCGACTATTCATTGATCTTCACTTATATCTTTCGGAGTAGTTTGTCATTTGCTCTAGTGCTTCACTTATATCTTTCTAGAGCATGGTGGTGGTTTTATTTTGTAGAAATAGATGAACTCTCATGCTTCACTTATATTATTTTGAGAGTCTTTAGAACAGCATGGTAATTTGCTTTGGTTATGAAACTAGTCCTATTATGATAGGCATCCAAGAATAATAAAAACTTTCATAGAAGTGCATTGAATACTAAGAGAAGTTTATTGCTTGATGATTGTTTTGAGATATGGATGTTGTCGGTGTCAAAACCGGCGGATCTCAGGTAGGGGGTCCCGAACTGTGCATCTAGGCCGGATGGTAACAGGAGACAAGGGACACGATGTTTTTTACCCAGGTTCGGGCCCTCTCGATGGAGGTAAAACCCTACTCCTGCTTGATTAATATTGATGATATGGGTAGTACAAGAGTAGATCTACCACGAGATCAAGGTGGCTAAACCCTAGAAGCTAGCCTATGGTATGATTGTTGTATATGGAGTTGATTGCCTACGGACTACAACCCTCCGGTTTATATAGACGCCAGATAGGGTTAGGGTTACACAGAGTCGGTTACAATGGTAGGGGATCTTGAATATCCGCATCGCCAAGCTTGCCTTCCACGCCAAGGAAAGTCCCATTCGGACACGGGACGAAGTCTCCAATCTTGTATCTTCATAGTCCAGGAGTCCGGCTGAAGGTATAGTCCGGCTACCCGAACACTGCCTAATCCAGGACTCCCTCAGTAGCCCCTGAACCAGGCTTCAATGATGACGAGTCTGGCGCGCAAATTGTCTTCGGCATTGCAAGGCGGGTTCCTCCTCCAAGTCCTTCATAGAAGATTGTAAACACCAAGAGTAGTGTCCGGCTCTGCAAAATAAGCTTCCACATATTGCCATAGAGAGAATAACATTAACACAAATCAAATCTGCTGACGTATTCCACAGTGCGTCATCACACTACAGCCAAGTCCTTTACTCGAATCGTTTTCACTTTTCCACCTCAGCGTGTTTTGCGAGGCGGTTTCATTGGCACGTCTTGTCAAAGCAGAGATCGTGTGCTCCCCTTTTATGGGATTCTCATCAATATGGACGTGGGTAACCCAATCGTGCCCGTTAGCATGTTTTCTCGATTGAAGGCGAGTCCCAAACGGTTACGGGGAGGGCTCCTGGTATTCAACCTCTTATAAAGAGACCAAGGCCTTACTCCTTTTTCGAATCTCAAACGAGTTCGCCCGTCGCCTCGAGTTCCAACACCCTAGGCTCCAGATTCCAGGCGCTTCGGACCTTCGACAATGTCCGGTTCCGACCTTCAAGGCTGACGGAGGAGGACGTGCTAAAGTTGAGAGAGGCTAAGTTCTTTACTGCCGAAATTTCGCATAGGTTGCCTGCTCAAAGGCAGGCTATTCCCAGTCCCCAGCCCGGTGAGAGTGTAGTGTTCATGTCTCACTTCCTTCGGGGGTTAGGCTTCTTGATGGATCCCTTCGTGAGGGGGCTGCTGTTTTATTACGGGCTGGAATTTCATGACTTAGCTCCGGAGTCCATCCTCCACATTTCGTCATTCATCGTTGTGTGCGAAGCATTCCTCCGTGTTACTCCTCACTTCGGATTATGGCTCAAGACTTTTCGAGTAAAGCCGAAGATGATCGAGGGACGGCACGCAGAGTGCGGAGGCGCTGTCATAAGTAAGAATGCTGATGCTCCATGGCCTGAGGGCTCCTTTCAAGAGGAGCTCGGCTTGTGGCAATGAGAATGGTTCTATATCACCGTTCCCAGGAGCGCCAAGTGGGCGGCGCCTCCTGCGCTTCGCTCGGGTCCCCCATCACGGCTAGCGTCATGGGTCAACAAAGGATTAGATTGGGGGTTATCCAAAGACGTGCCCTTGTTGCAGGGCCGCATCAGGGATCTCTTAGAAAGAGACCTCAACCTGGTCAAGGTGACGCAGGTCATGCTGATTCGCCGAACACTGCCCAGCAAACATTGCTCCCTTCGTCTGTGGGAGTTTAATCCGGAGGGACCATGAGCTCTCCAGCATTTTATGGGCGCAACGCCCGTGGAGATGTATAAACTGTTCTTCGGATCACAAATGATGTGTCCGGATTTGACCGAGGACGCAGGCCTAAGCTGCAATCGCCCGGATACCCAAGTAAGTAACCTTGTGCCCAGACCTACTATCCATATAATCGTCATAAACTTGCCCCTAAAAGAGCTGTCCTTTTAAACAGGAGTGGATAGCGAAGGCAAAGCTAATCAGGTGTCCGGCTCCCCTTCCCGAAACCAGGCCAGATCCCGTGCTTGTCAGGATGTTGAAGATAATGCCTTTGGAGGGAAGTAAGGGGAAGGACAAGGGAACTATGGCCTCCTCGAAGGAGGCTGCTCCGAAGGGAGGAACCGACAATTCCTCACCCAAGGGGAAGAAGAGGGCCGCCTCTGACGACCAGGAGACCATGGCCCCGAAGCGGGGGAGAAAATCCTCATTAGAGGGTCCGACGCCGGGGAGTTCCTCGGCCGAACTACACCCTCAAAGGGATCAGCCCTCCAGCGAGCCGTAAGTAGAGAGAGGTTTTCCTTTTGAGGGATGATAGAAATCCTTGGATTTATATCTAAGAAGATTAACCGAAATTTTACCTTGTAGCTCGGACCTCAGCCCTTCTCAGCAGAGCTTGTCTTCAGGGGATCTTCTTCCGAAGATGATGGAGAGCGGGACGCCTCCCCCTGCCGTACCGCCTAGCGAGGCGGGTGACCCTGAGGTGTCGTTGCGGAGGGTTTCTCTGAATCCGGCAGGGGCAGAAGATAGCTATGTGGCTCCCCAAGGCTCTCCGTGTCCGGCCTTCGAAAGAGGCCATAGGACAAGTCCGGCACCGTCTGGTGCTCGGCCGGAGGAGCTAAAGATTCTGCTGGGGCGAGCTTCTATCTCAGAGGAGCACCGTGCATTGATGGGGACGGTGATTGAAAGGATTTCATCCGCAGAAAGCGGATTGCATGAGGCCGTCAAAAGTTTACTGACGGGTTTTGAGGTACGTTAGATAATGTACACTTTTGTCAGTTGCGCATAAGTAAGATGCGCCCTATGTAGATAGTAGCCCCTGAGACTCTGCGCGTTGTCAAGAAATGACGGCATGCAGAGGATCATAATCCCAGGTCTAAGATGTCGCCTTTGAATGTAGGTGGCGAGGTGTCCGGAATCAAGCCGAACTGATGATGTGGCCAAACTAAAGCGGCAACTAGACGTGGCAGATGTCGACATCGCGCTTGTCAACAAGCGGCTTGATGAGGCTCAAGTTATGTAATACTTCGGGCGGCATCAGGTAAGAGGAGCTTCATGCCAGTGTCTTACGATGTGTGTTCTTGACGCAGATGGTACGGCCGCTGTGGAGAATCTTAGGGCAGAACTTGTCCGAGCTAAGGAGCAAGCCAGAAAAAGCGATGCGGCTGCCGAGAAGGCCCTTGAAGAGCTGAGAGCCGAACAGGCTGCTCACTGCCGAAGCAAAGAAGAGATGGCCGAGATGGCCGAGAAGTTAAAGAGCACTGCAGACCGTTGCAAACTTCTTGAGAAAGAAGACCGGGCGAGACAGACGGACTTAGAGAAGGTCGTTGCCGATGCCAAGGACGCTCGCTCTGCGATGAGAGCTGCGAAGGAGGAGCTGCGTCAGGCCGAACAGATTGCGGCTAGAAAGCCCTTTATGCTGCGAAGGAAGTTTTGTGATCCGAAGTTTGCTCCGTTGGACCGGATGTGGAGTGTGGAGGATACCTATCTGGACTTGTCAGCGAGTGCTGCTGATGCGACCGAACACTTTCGAGATCAGAAAGATCGTGAAGTGGAAAAGCTTTTCTGGTCGCAATTTCACAATCCAGAGCGTCCACTGGCAGTGGATGATCGTTTGGCTCAATGGGCCGAACTGAATAGGTTGTCTGGACTCGCCATGAAGTATGTCATGGGTCACCTGTGGCCAGGGAGATCGGAGCCGAAGAGTTATTTCAGCTTGGTGCAGCAATTTCTTGACGCGGTGTCGCGTATAAATGCAATGAAGAGGTCAGCATGCATAGAGGGCGCTAGGATGGCTCTTGCCCGTGTTAAGACATACTGGGCAGAGATGGAGACCACCATTGTTGCGTCCCGAGATTCGGACAAAAGCCGAGTACCCTCCAAGCACTATTTTCAGGAAGTTCTTGAAGGCGCTCGTGTAATAGAGACGTAGTGCCCGAAAGATGATATGTTATGATAGCATATGTAATTATAAAGTAATATTTTGATAAACTGTAGTGGCCTTTTTTATACTTGTCTCTCCAAGTATTGGGAACACCTCCTGTGCGGCCATTTTAAGATATATATATATATATATATATATATATATATATATATATATATATATATATAGAATCTGAAAGATGGCAGTCGTTGGCTTCAGCCCCCACGCACATAGTGCGGGGGTGCTCGCAGAAGACGCATTTTCACACTTAACCCAACGTCTTGGTCCTACAAAGGAGGTGATAGCGCAGCGGGCCAGGCAACCGGACTATAATGCTTTAACACTTTCACTTAGCCATAGGAGTTTGACAGTGAGACTATTTAGGTAACACCTTGGTGGCAACTGCGCTCGTCCGAGTTCGGGGCGCGTATGTGCCTGACCGGGAAGCGGCCCTTCGTTAAAGCGGAGGAATCCGATAGATTCCAATAGGTCATCGAGTGGCTGGCCAGTCTCACGCTACATCATGACAGTCAGTTTTCGGCTTTCTCTACTGAGGTGCTCGCCCGGCCGAACCGGGGCACAATCGCAGTAGTTCTCCTGGTGCTACCTTAGCCGATATAGCGGAACGTAAGGTAGCCGAACTCAGGAGCCAGGAAACCCAACATTTGACCAAAGACATGATTCGGAGCTGATGCATATAATGCCAAAACACGCGACGCCGAACACTCCCTAAGGTATTCGGTCTTTATGAGTGCGGGCGAAACAACACTCTTTATTAAAAAAGCCCCTAGTGTCCAGGTACGTGCAAAAATTCTGACGTGGCCACATGCCAAGACGCCAGCCTCCTCCTTGGTTATAGCAGAAAGAAAAAACCAGGGGATGTGTAGCAACAAGAGACAGTAAAAAAGGCTTACGCAGGGTCTTAATCTAAAAAGAATCCTTTAGGACGGGTCCCTACTGCACGTCTGCGCCTGTGTCTCCGTTGTGCCGTATCCTAGACGGGCGCCGCACGACGTTCATCTGTAAAAGAGAGGAACTTAGTTGAAAACGGGTCATGCCGAAAAAGTTTAAAATAAGCAAAGTATAAAGTAAGATATATAAGATTGAGCTTTATTGTCTCTTATTGTATATGCGTGGAGCCCCTAGTGGTATATGGCTTCTAGGCCTGCATCAATGATGATTTTGCACCGAACTCGTCTATCCGCGTTCGTGGTCTTGAATGACCTATTTCGAAGTTTTTTTTGGCCGGTGAGGCCATTTTGCAGTGGGGCTGGCAAAGCGGCCGCATAGTCCTCCACTTGGGGAGGCACACTTTAGTGCTTCCCCTTCAAAGAGATGATGCCTCGTGGACCGGGCATCTTAAGCGTAAGAGATGCATAATGTGGTATTGCGTTAAAGCGAGCGAAAGCTTCGCGTCCTAGTAGTGCTTGATAGCGACTTGAGAACGGGACGATATGGAAGGTCAACCTTTTGCGGCGGAGGTTATCGGCAGAGCCGAATATGACTTCGAGCCGGAGAAAACCCATACAATGGGTGTCCGGACCAGGTATACCCCTTGAAAGGAGGTTTTGCTGCAGCGGATTCTTGCTAGGTTTATCCCCATGTGCTGGATTGTATCCTGATATATCAGGTTTAGTCCACTGCCGCCGTCCATAAGGACATTTGAAAACTGGAGTCCGCCAATTATTGGATCGAGTATCAAGGCAGTCCAGCCTACATTCTTGATATTCCTAGAATAATCTAGCTGATCGAAGATGATCGGTTTTGACAACCAGTGGCAGGACCCTTTGGGGATGGGCCGTGTGGTGCGTACCTTTACGGGCACCGCACGTTTTGTTATGTGAAGTGAGTTCACTGTTTTTACTTCTTGTGGGAAGTTCTTTTGTTTCCTGGTGCTCTACTTTTGGGGTTCGTCCTCGTCTTCGCTTGGTGTGTCGAGCCCCTTGTGTTCGGCATTGAGTTTGTCGATTGTTTGAAAACCCAACAGTCTCTGTGGGTATGGTTAGCAGGCTTCCCGGGAGTACTGTGTATCTTACATATCCTGTCCAGGATTTTATTTAGGTTGGATGGATCGTCCCTGTTATCCTGGGGGGCGACTTTTCCTGATTTTGTCGTGAGCCTTTGAATCCGGCATTGACTTCCGTGTTCTTCAGACTTTTGTCCTTAGTCCAGCGACGGTCCTTGTTGCGTCGCGGTTTTCTGTTTCCATCCCTAGTTTCGGATGTACTTGGGTCGGTGGGGCTGCACCTTGCCAACCAGCTGTCCTCCCCTGCACAAAAGCGGGTCATGAGGCTTGTTAGTGCAGCCATTGTTCTTGGCTTTTCTTGGCCGAGGTGTCTGGCGAGCCATTCGTCTCGGACGTTATGCCTGAAAGCTACTAAGGCTGACTATCTAATTCTTTTTAGTGAGGAATCTATTCCAGAACTGCCGAGCTGATTCTCCGGGTTGTTGAGTTATGTGACTAAGATCGTCTGCATCCGGAGGGCGGACATAGGTCCCTTGAAAGTTTGCTTGGAAAGCATCCTCGAGCTCTTCCCAGCTTCCAATTGTGTTTTCGGGAAGGCTTTTAAGCCAATGCCGGGCTGGCCCTTTAAGTTTAAGGGGTAGATATTTTATGGCGTGGAGATCATCTCCTCTAGCCATGTGTATGTGGAGGATATAATCCTCGATCCAAACTCCAGGGTCTGTTGTTCCATCATATGCCTCTATGTTTACGGGTTTGAATCCCTCTGGGAATTCATAGTCCAGGACCTCATCGGTGAAACATAGGGGGTGTGCGACGCCCCTGTATTTGGGTGTGCCGGATTCTGATGATGGCTTCATAGCGTTGCTTACGAGAGCTTGCTTTCTTGGCCCATAAATGGACCTGACCGGGCCATGATGCGAATCCTTAAGTGGGTCGCATGCCGATTTAGGTGCGGCGCCGCTTGCCGCTTTATGGGGTCATCTATCCGACCGTGTGGCTTTTTCATTTTTTGAATGTGAGGGCTCTAGGGCCTCTTCGTCGAATTCAAGCAGTAGCTTTCTTTTCGAATAGCTTTTAGTGCGACGACTGTCGCCGTACTTATCTGTGGTATTGATTACTTTGCTCCATCTGATCAGGAGTGCATCTTCCGCTGTTTTTAGCTTCCGCTTCTGCTTTTTTAGGCTGCGTGCAGTTGCAACGAGCCTGTCGTGGAGATTCTTCTGCTCCATAGGTTTATTCGGCATGAGGTCGTCCGGAATGCCGTTTTCGCCAGAGGAGGGGTGTTCGGTTTCTTTATCCGTGTTGCCCTGTTCGGACGGTTCCTCTAAGGCCCGCTCGTCGTCTACCGGCTCGTCCTGCTCTATGGCCGGGTTTTTGTCGAGGCGGGGCTTGGGTCGGCGTTTACGCCGACGCTTTGATTGCTTTTCGGGGGGTCGATCTCCCGTCCCATCCCCTTTTCCTCGTTGTCGCTTCCTTTAGGGGTATCCACCATGTACACATCGTGAGATGAGGTGGCTGTCCAATGCCCTATGGGCATTGGTTCGTCGGTATCTCCTGCATCGTCATCCATGCTATCGATGTCTCCGGAGTCGAAGTTGAGCACGTCGTTTAAATTGTCGACAGTGGCTACCAAGTGGGTGGTGGGTGGGCTTTGAATTTCTTCATCGTCCGTATCCCATCTTCGCTGACCATAGTTCGGCCAGGGCTCTCCTGATAAGGAGAGAGACTTGAGAGAGTTCAGGATATCGCCAAAAGGCGAATACTGAAAGATGTCTGCGGTGGTGAACTCCATTATCGGCGCCCAATCGGATTCGATTGGCAGGGGTGGGCGGGGGTTCGGAGTCAGGGGAGGAGTCCGGATTCTCGAAGTCACGGGTCGTGCAGAGTGCGGGGCTAGCATTCGGCTCGATCGCTTTCGGGATCGCAGCCCCCGAGGTGACGTCCAACCGCTCATCCTCGATTGGCGCAATAGGCTCCGAGTTAGGGGTCGGAACCGATGCGTGTGCGGCCTCCAGGACACTGTCCGGGGGCAGATCTAGATCATGCCCCTCGAAATTGTGTGGCGCGCTTGGCCGTGGCTCGAGCCCGTCGAAGATCAAGTCTCCGCGGATGTTAGCCGTGTAGTTTAAGCTTCCAAACCTGACTTGATGGCCAGGGGCGTAGCTTTCGATCTGCTCCAGGTGGCCGAGTGAATTGGCCCGCAGAGCATAGCCGCCAAAGAAGAAGATCTGTCCGGGGAGAAAAGTCTCACCCTGGACCGTATCGTTGTTGATGATCAAAGGAGCCATCGGGCCTAAAGGCGACGACACAGAGGAACTCTCAATGAAAGCACCAATGTCGGTGTCAAAACCGGCGGATCTCGGGTAGGGGGTCCCGAACTGTGCGTCTAGGCCGGATGGTAACAGGAGACAAGGGACACGATGTCTTTTACTCAGGTTCGGGCCCTCTCGATGGAGGTAAAACCCTACTCCTGCTTGATTAATATTGATGATGTGGGTAGTACAAGAGTAGATCTACCACGAGATCAAGGTGGCTAAACCCTAGAAGCTAGCCTATGGTATGATTGTTGTATATGGAGTTGATTGCCTACGGACTACAACCCTCCGGTTTATATAGACACCGGATAGGGTTAGGGTTACACAGAGTCGGTTACAATGGTAGGAGATCTTGAATATCCGCATCGCCAAGCTTGCCTTCCACGCCAAGGAAAGTCCCATCCGGACACGGGACGAAGTCTCCAATCTTGTATCTTCATAGTCCAGGAGTCCGGCTGAAGGTATAGTCCAGCTACCCGAACACCCCCTAATCCAGGACTCCCTCAGATGTAATAATATCAAAGTCGTGCTAGTTGAGTAGTTGTGAATTTGAGAAATGCTTGTGTTGAAGTTTGCAAGTCCCGTAGCATGCACGTATGGTAAATGTTATGTAACAAATTTGAAACATGAGGTGTTATTTGATTGTCTTCCTTATGAGTGGCGGTCGGGGACGAGCGATGGTCTTTTCCTACCAATCTATCCCCCTAGGAGCATGCGCGTAGTGCTTGGTTTTTGATGACTTGTAGATTTTTGCAATAAGTATGTGAGTTCTTTATGACTAATGTTGAGTCCATGGATTATACGCACTCTCACCCTTCCATCATTGCTAGCCTCTTCGGTACCGTGCATTTCCCTTTATCACATTGAGAGTTGGTGCAAACTTCGCCGGTGCATCCAAACCCCGTGATATGATATGCTCTTTCACACATAAACCTCCTTATATCTTCCTCAAAACAGCCACCATACCTACCTATTATGGCATTTCCATAGCCATTCCGAGATATATTGCCATGCAACTTTCCACCATTCCGTTTATTATGACACGCATCATCATTGTCATATTGCCTTGCATGATCATGTAGTTGACATCGTATTTGTGGCAAAGCCACCATGCATAATTTATCATACATGTCACTCTTGATTCATTGCCCATCCCGGTACACTGCCGGAGGCATTCATATAGAGTCATACTTTGTTCTAGTATCAAGTTGTAATCTTTGAGTTGTAAATAAATAGAAGTGTGATGACCATCATTAATAGAGCATTGTCCCAAAAAAAGAGAAAGGCCAAAAAAGGGAAGGCCCAAAAAAAGAAAGGCCAAATAAAAAGAGGGAAATGCCAAATAAAAAAATAAAAAAATAAAATAAAAGGGACAATGCTACTATCCTTTTTCCACACTTGTGCTTCAAAGTAGCACCATGATCTTTATGATAGAGAGTCTCTTGTTTTGTCACTTTCATATACTAGTTGGAAATTTTCATTATAGAACTTGGCTTGTATATTCCAACAATGGGCATCCTCAAGTGCCCTAGGTCTTCGTGAGCAAGCAAGTTGGATGCGCACCCACTTAGTTTCTTTTGTTGAGCTTTCATACATTTATAGCTCTAGTGCATCCATTGCATGGCAATCCCTACTCCTCGCATTAACATCAATCGATGGGCATCTCCATAGCTCATTGATTAGCCTCGTTGATGTGAGACTTTCTCCTTTTTTGTCTTCTCCACATACCCCCATCATCATATTCTATTCCACCCATAGTGCTATGTCCATGGCTCACGCTCATGTATTGCGTGAAGGTTTATGAGTTTGATCTTACTAAAGTATGAAACAATTGCTTGGCTTGTCATCGGGGTTGTGCATGATGAGAGCATTCTTGTGTGACGAAAATGGAGCATGACCAAACTATATGATTTTGTAGGGATGAACTTTCTTTGGCCATGTTATTTTGAGAAGACATGATTGCTTAGTTAGTATGCTTGAAGTATTATTACTTTTATGTCAATATTAAACTTTTGTCTTGAATCTTATGGATCTGAATATTCTTGCTACAATAAAGAGAAATACATGATGAATATGTTAGGTAGCATTCCACATCAAAAAATTTGTTTTTATCATTTACCTACTCGAGGACGAGCGGGAATTAAGCTTGGGGATGCTGATACGTCTCCAACATATCTATAATTTTTTATTGTTCCATGCTATTATATTATCAAATTGGATGTTTTATATGCATTTATATGCTATTTTATATGATTTTTGGGACTAACCTATTAACCTAGAGCCCAGTGCCAGTTTCTGTTTTTTCCTTGTTTTAGGGTTTCGAAGAAAAGGAATATCAAACGGAGTCCAAATGGAATGAACTTCACGGAACTTAGTTTTGGAAGGAACACAACTCGGGAGACTTGGAGTCCATGTAAGGGAAGCAACGAGGAAGCCACGAGGTAGGGGGTGGCCCATCCCCCCTGGGCGCGCCCTCCACCCTCATGGGCCCCTCGTGGCTCCCCTGACGTACTTCTTCCGCCTATATATCTCCATATACCCTAAAACGATCGGAGAGCACAATAGATCGGGAGTTCCGCCACCAGAAGCCTCCGTAGCCACCGAAAGCCAATCTAGACCCATTCTGGCACCCTGCCGGAGTGGGAATCCCTCTCTAGACGCCATCTTCATCATCCCGGTGCTCTCCATGACAAGGAGGGAGTAGTTCTCCCTCGGGGCTGAGGGTATATACCAGTAGCTATGTGTTTGATCTCTCCCTCTCTCTCTCTCGTGTTCTTGAGGTGATACGATCTTGATGTATCGCGAGCTTTGCTATTATAGTTGGATCTTATGATGTTTTGTCCCCCCTCTACTCTCTTGTAATGGATTGAGTTTCCCCTTTGCAGTTATCTTATCGGATTGAGTCTTTAAATATTTGAGAACACTTGATGTATGTCTTGCTGTGCGTATCTGTGGTGACAATGGGATATCACGTGATTCACTTGATGTATGTTTTGGTGATCAACTTGCGGGTTCCGCCCATGAACCTATACATAGGGGTTGGCACACATTTTCGTCGTGATTCTCCGGTAGAAACTTTGGGGCACTCTTTGAGGTTCTATGTGTTGGTTGAATAGATGAATCTGAGATTGTGTGATGCATATCGTATAATCATACCCACGGATACTTGAGGTGACATTGGAGCATCTAGGTGACATTAGGGTTTTGGTTGATTTGTGTCTTAAGGTGTTATTCTAGTACGAACTCTAGGGCTGTTTGTGACACTTATAGGAATAGCCCAACGGATTGATTGGAAAGAATAACTTTGAGGTGGTTTCGTACCCTACCATAATCTCTTCGTTTGTTCTCCGCTATTAGTGACTTTGGAGTGACTCTTTGTTGCATGTTGAGGGATAGTTATGTGATCCAATTATGTTATTATTGTTGAGGGAAGTTGCACTAGCGAAAGTATGAACCCTAGGCCTTGTTTCAACGCATTGCAATACTGTTTGTGCTCGCTTTTATCATTAGTTACCTTGCTATTTTTATATTTTCAAATTACAAAAACCTTTATCTAGCATCCATATACCACTTGTATCACCATCTCTTCGCCGAACTAGTGCACCTATACAATTTACCATTGTATTGGGTGTGTTGGGGACACAAGAGACTCTTTGTTATTTGGTTGCAGGGTTGCTTGAGAGAGACCATCTTCATCCTACGCCTCCTACGGATTGATAAACCTTAGGTCATCCACTTGAGGGAAATTTGCTACTGTCCTACAAACCTCTGCACTTGGAGGCCCAACAACGTCTACAAGTAGAAGGTTGTGTAGTAGACATCACATCACATAGCCTAAACCATGTCAATGCCTTTCCCTTCAAAGATAAAGGGAAGACCTTCTTCTTGATAACATCCTCAGGCATACCTGCAAGCTTAAATAATCCACAAACTTCATCCACATAGATTAGGTGCAAATCAGGATGCAATGTTCCATCTCCTGTAAAAGGATTAGCTAGCAATTTCTCTATCATACCCGAAGGAATTTCAAAGTAAACATTTTCAGTAGGTTGAGGAGCAACTCTTTGCTCTACTGGTTGGGGTGAAGATACCCCGAACAAGCCCCTCAAAGGATTATGTTCCATAGTAACAAGTGACAGTAAATTTCAGCACACTATATAAATTTTTCCTTACCAAAGGCGCTTCACTCCCCAGCAACGGCGCCAGAAAAGAGTCTTGATGACCAACAAGTATAGGGGATCTATCGTAGTCCTTTCAATAATTAAGAGTTTCGAACCCAACGAGGAGCAGAAGGAAATGATAAGCAGTTTTCAATAAGGTATTCTCTGCAAGCACTAAAATTATCGGTAACTGATAGTTTTGTGATAAGTAATTTGTAACGGGTAGAAAATAATAAAAGTAAATAAGGTGCAGCAAGATGGCTCAATCCTTTTTGTAGCAAAGGACAAGCCTGGACAAACTCTTATATAAAGAAAAGCGCTCCCGAGGACACATGGGAATTATCGTCAAACTAGTTTTCATCACGTTCAAATGATTCGCGTTCGGTACTTTGATAATTTGATATGTCGGTGGAGCGGTGCTTGGGTACTGCCCTTCCTTGGACAAGCATACCACTTATGATTAACCCCTCTTGCAAGCATCCGCAACTACAAAAGAAGTATTAAGGTAAACCTAACCATAGCATGAAACATATGGATCCAAATCAGCCCCTTACGAAGCAACTCATAAACTAGGGTTTAAGCTTTTGTCACTCTAGCAACCCATCATCTACTTATTACTTCCAAATGCCTTCCTCTAGGCCCAAACAATGGTGTAGTGTCATGTAGTCGACGTTCACATGACACCATTAGAGGAAAGACAACATACATCTCATTGAAATAAACAAATACCAAATTCACATGACTACTCATAGCAAGACTTCTCCCATGTCCTCAGGAACAATCGTAACTACTCACAAATCATATTCATGTTCATAATCAGAGTGGTATTAATATGCATAAAGGATCTGAACATATGATGTTCCACCGAATAAACCAACTAGCTTCAACTACAAGGAGTAATCAACACTACTAGCAACCCACATGTACCAATTTGAGGCTTTGGGACAAAGATTGGATACAAGAGATGAACCAGGGTTTGAGATGAGATGGTGCTGGTGAAGATGTTGATGGAGATTGACCCCCTCCCACTGAGAGGATCGATGGTGATGACGATGATGATGATTTCACCCTCTCGGAGGGGTGTTTCCTCGGCAGAACAACTCCGCCGGAGCTCTAGATTGGTTCCGCCAAGGTTCCGCCTCGTGGCGGCGGAGTTTCGTCCCATGAGCTTGCTTATGATTTTTTTCCAGACGGAAGACCTCATAAGAAGAAGATGGGCACCAGAGGGTTGCCAGGGGGCCCACGAGGCAAGGGGCGTGATACGTCTCCAACGTATCTATAATTTTTTATTGTTCCATGCTTGTATATTATCTGTTTTGGATGTTTAATGGGCTTTACTATACACTTTTATATTATTTTTGGGACTAACCTTGTCGGTGTACTAGAATAGGGGTACCCTAGTACCCCGAACTTGTGCACGGGCAGTTGCAGCACCCCGCGGCAAGGCTTGCCGGGAGAACGCCAGGATCCTCCATGGTTCCCTTGGAGCCATTCAAGAACAAAGTATTTAAGCTCAGGAGATAAGGCCCGGCAAGAGGAGCTTGCCGGGAAGGCCAACCAAGGCACTCCAAGGAACTTGCCGCGACGCGCCACGCGCTCCGGCAAGGCAACAAGGCCCCGACAAGAGGAGTTTGCCGGGAAGACCAACCAAGGTACCTCGAGGCCCGGAGAGCGACAAGCTTCCGGACCCGACAAGATAACAACAGCGGCAAGGCGCTTGCCGCAGCAGGCGGCCACTCTGTGCCCGCGCTCCAGCGCATCCACCAACGTGTCGCTCTGGGGGCCTCTCCAGGCGCGCGTGGCGGGAGGCTGTGCAGCCAGCGGTGCGCAGTGGCATGCGAAGCTGACAAGATCGCCATCGTGGCGAACGGTGGCGCCCCTAACGATCCTTTCTGCACTGTTTGGCGATTAAGACGGGCCTTTAATGCCCTTGTCCCCTGCCGTCAGGGTTAGGTAGGGTGCACTGTACAAGCAACTGTACCAACCACCTCACTTTTTACGTTTATACCCTCCTCTGCGTTGCCACCTGTCGGTGACCCCTTTAGCGTATAAAAGGAGGACCATGCGCAACGTAGAGGGGGTTCGGACAGTTCGCTTCGATTCATTCGTAGCCCAGAAAACACCACGCTCTCTCTTGAGAGCAAGAACACAAGATAATACAACCAGACAAGCAGCAGTAGGAGTGTTATCTCTCCGGAGAGCTCCAAAGCTGGGTAAACTGCTTGTGTGCTTCGCCTCGATCCGCTCTTCGTGCTATCTCCGCCCCCCACCGAACCGAAAGGGGCCCGGTCCGCCGGCCCCATAAGTGTTCGTGGATCAGTTTCCCCCGACATCTTTGGCGCACCAGGTAGGGGCGTCGAGATTGTGTGAACCTAATCCGGCGTTCACATGAGCTAGATCTTCATTCCCTTCATCAACATGCCACCGAAGAAGAAGACTTCGGCGGCAGCCGCTCCGTCCACGTCACTTCCGCCACCGTTGGAGCAAACGGGTGGTGGAATGGACGCCGGCGGAAGAATGGACGTCGACGAGGAAGCTCATGATGCCGCCAGGTCCAAGAACAAGGCTGCACAAACCTCGGCGACTGTACATGTTCCACGCCACTCTCAGGAGGCGGAAGATCAACAGCGTCATGGCACTAGCAGTGCCATACGCATGATAGGCCAAGACCAAGCTGGTGGATCTCGGGGCGCTCAAGACCAGCATGCACGCCAGCGTGCTGGCACGAGCGGGGCACGGTCGCCGGGACGGGATACTGCTCCTTCTAACATAGTTAGAAGTTCGAGCATGTCCCGCTCCTCGCGTCGTCCGCCACTGCCACCCACCACTCCATCAGAAGCTTTGGCACGAGCTCAACTTCTCCTAGATTACCCTCCGACGTCGGACAAGATCGACGAATGGAGGCCCACCATTCAGAGTCTCATCGGCTACGCCAACGGCGACACTCCACGGCGGCCGAGCGCGTCGCCGCCGCGGCAGGGTTGCCGGACGCGAGCCGGTGGCGACGAAACGGGCGGAGGTGCAACTACCATGCAATCACCGTCCCGAAGGCCAAGATCGCCGACTCGCCGGATCCACCTCAATAGCGACTCCACTGCATCGTCGGATCCACGAGCTCGTCGCGATCAGCGCCAAGTTCTTTATGATCGACAACAAGAAGACGCTCGAACTCGCATCGAGCGCCGAAGAGAAGCGCGACGTCAATCCAACAAGTGCGCTGGGCCCTCTGTTGACATGCATGCACCAGGGGAACCAGGCGATCTGCCGTACGCGGTAGGTTGCCCTGCGTTCACTCGTGAGCTGCGGCAAGTCCAGTGGCCCAGCACAAAGAACTTCAAGCCAGACGTACCGGAGAAGTACGACGGCAAGACGCATCCGTCGGAGTTCCTCAGCATCTACAGCATTGCGGTACAGGCTGCCGGGGGACGGGATGACAAGATCTTTGCCAACTACTTCCCGCTGGTGCTCAAGCCCAACGTCAGATCCTGGCTCATGCACTTGCCGGACAACTCAATATCCTCTTGGGCTGATCTGTGCCATCAGTTTGTCGGTGCTTTCACAGGCGGACCCAAGCCTCATGGCCAGGAGAGTGATCTTCATCTGCTCGCCCAGAAGGAAGGAGAGCCCCTGTGCAAGTACATTCAGAGATTCAGCAGTGTGCAGCACAACATCCCAGACGTCCACCCTGCCGCGGTGATTAGCGCGTTCCATCAGAACGTGCAGAACCGCAGGATGCGGGAGGAAATGGCGATGTGCAAGATCAGGGACGTCAGTGAGTTACATGCACTGGCCGACAAGTGTGCACGTGCTGAGGAAGGGAGGAGACTCCCCGGAGAAAATATAGGAGCGGGAGGATCTGACAGTGAAGATGCTGCCCCGACAAGGAAAAACCGGCGGCGGAACAACAGAAGGAGGAAAGGCAAAGAAGTGCTAGTTGTTGAGCAGTCCGGCAACGGTGGCGGCGCCAAGGAAGCCAAAGCTGGTGACTCCGGTAAGGAGGTTGCCGCGGAGGTGGCGATCACCGACAAGCAGGACGGCACCAACAAGCAGCATTGCAAGATTCACCGCACCAAGGGCCATGATCTCCAGAACTGTAAGAAAGTCGAACAGCTTGTTGAGCAACAGAAAGCTGAATACGAGCGGCGCGACAAGGAGAAGGCCCAAGAAGGAACTGGTGGATCCGGCAAGAAACGTCCCGGCCGAGGAGGACGCCGCGGCAAGGCCAAGCAGCGGCAAGGAGACAGACCTCCTCGCGGCCGCGACAAGGATGAAGATGACGACGATGATGAAGACATGGATGATGAGGAGACTGATGAGCAGGAGTTCCAGAAAGCCACAGAGGTCCTGTGCGTTGACGGTGGTGTTTCTCTGCATGCCTCGCACCGCCAGCTCAAGCAGTGGGTGCGGGAAGTTAATGCAGCAGAACCACCCGTCGAGTCACGCAAGCCTCTGAAATGGTCTGGCACGCCTATCATCTTCGACATTGAGGACCATCCTGATCGCATAACTGCGGTCGGGTGCTTGCCGATGCTGGTTTCACCAACAATCCGCAACCTCAATGTCACTAAGATGCTAGTTCACGGCGGGGCCGGCTTGAACCTGATCTCCTCCATGGTGCTTCACAAACTCCAGATCCCTGACAGCGAGCTCGAAGAGACCGGTACATTTCAAGGAATCAACCCGGGAAGGAGCACGCCGGAGGGAAAGATCACGTTGCCGGTAACATTTGGCAGCGAGCTGAACTTCAGGACTGAGAGGGCCATGTTTGACGTTGCCGACTTTCCATTACCTTACAATGGAATCCTTGGCTGACCGGCACTCGCCAAGTTCATGGCAGCCTCTCACTATGCGTACAACGTACTGAAAATGCCAGGCCCGATAAGTGTCATCTCTGTCCCTGGCGACAAGAAGGATGCTCTTATCTGTGCCGACAAGATCTACCGGGAAGCAGCAGCCGCAGCAGAACGCAGGACACTTGCCGCTGAAGCTCCCAGGGGGAAGAAGAAGACCAAGTCCGGCAAGAGCTCTGGTGCCCACTCCGGCAAGCGCACCTCTTCGGAGTGCTGCGCTACCGTCGAGGACGCACCATCGAGCTCCACCGGCAAGCGTAAGAAGGCAATGGCAGCTCCACCTGAGACCAAGAAGGTGTCCGCCAAGGAGGGCGGCACTGGTGGTACCTTCACCATCAGCGCCACTCTTGACCCCAAATAGGAAAGCGCGCTCGTTGCTTTCGTGCGGGCGAATGTCGACGTGTTAGCGTGGCAACCGTCTGATATCCCCGGTGTTCCCAGGAAAGTAATTGAGAACCACCTTGCCGTCTGTCCTCATGCGCGGCCCGTCAAGCAGAAAGTCAGGAAGCAGGCAGTGGAGCGCCAAGAATTCATCACAGAAGAAATCAAGAAGTTGGAAGCAGCAGGCCTTGTCAGAGGAGTGCTCCATCCCAAGTGGTTGGCCAATCCTATTGTTGTGCACAAGGCTAACGGGAAATGGAGACTTTGTATTGACTTCACTGACGTTAATAAAGCTTGTCCCAAAGACCCATTTCCCTTGCCGCGTATTGACCAGATTGTTGACTCCACAGCCGGATGTGATTTGCTTTCATTTCTTGATGCATACTCAGGATACCATCAAATCTTCATGGCAGAAGAAGATGAAGAGAAAACTGCATTTATCACCCCGTGTGGCACGTACTGCTTCGTACGGATGCCTTTCGGTTTGAAGAATGCCGGTTCAACATTCGCAAGGGTAGTCCACCACGCTTTTGAGCTGCAGATGCACAGAAATGTGGAAGCCTACATGGATAACATAGTGGTCAAGAGCAAGAACAGGGCGACCCTAATTCAAGACTTAGACGAGACATTTGCAAATCTGCGCAGGATCAACCTCAAGCTTAACCCCGAGAAGTGCATGTTTGGGGTCCCCTCCGGCAAGCTTCTCGGGTTCTTCGTGTCTCAGCGGGGAATTGAAGCCAATCCCGACAAGATCAAGGCCATTGAGCAGATCGAAGCACCAAAGCGCGTCAAGGATGTACGAAGGCTTGCCGGTTGCGTGGCTGCTCTCAGCGGGTTTATCTCTAGATCTGCTGAGCGCGCCCTGCCATTTTTCAAAATTTTGAAAAAGGCAGGTCCAGTAAAATGGACTCCGGAAGCGGAGGCTGCGCTGCAGGACTTGAAGAGATACCTGTCCTCCACTCCAACGCTTGTCGCACCTAAGCCGCAAGAGAAGTTGCTGCTGTATATAGAGGCAACCAATCAAGTGGTTAGTGCTGCGTTAGTGGCGGAGAGGGAGGAAAATGATGAGACAGCAACCACGGCAGATCCATCCAGCGACAAGCAGGGGGCTTCGCCGACAAGCTCTGGTCCCGACAAACATGGGTTTGCGCAGGAGCATGATAAGATGCCGAAGAGAATGGTGCAGCGCCCAGTTTACTTTGTCAGTTCTCTTCTGCAGGGGGCTAGATCAAGGTACTCTGGTGTGCAGAAGTTGCTTTTCGGCCTCCTCATGGCCTCGAGAAAGTTGCGCCATTACTTCCAAGCACATGAGATCATAGTCGTCACTCGCTTTCCACTGAAGAGGATACTGCAAAATCCAGAAGCAACAGGCAGGATTGTCGAGTGGGCGCTGGAACTGTCAAGCTTTGGCCTCAAGTTTGAGAGCACTTCAACTATCCAAAGCAGAGCATTGGTAGAATTCATAGCAGAATGGACGCCAACCCCAGATGAAGAAATTCCAGAGACAAGCATCCCCGCCAAAGAGGCAAGCAAAGAGTGGCTGATGTACTTTGATGGTGCCTTCTCGCTGCAAGGCGCGGGTTCAGGCGTGCTGCTTGTCGCACCCACCGGAGAGCACCTCAAGTACGTAGTCCAGATGCACTTTCCCAAAGAGCAAGCAACCAACAATACTGCAGAGTATGAAGGATTGCTTGCCGGTCTCAGAATCGCAGCAGACCTTGGGATCAAGAAGCTCATTGTCAGGGGTGACTCACAGCTTGTCGTCCGACAAGTGAACAAGAACTACCAGAGTCCGTTGATGGAAGCATATGTTGATGAAGTGAGGAAGCTAGAAGAGCACTTTGACGGCCTACAAATGGAGCATATCCCAAGAGCTCAGAATGACATTGCTGATGGCCTGCCAAAGTGCGCCGCACTAAAGTTACCTGTGGAACTAGGGATCTTTGTGCTTAAGTTGACTCAACCATCCGTAACACCATCAACTGGACAAAGCAAGAAGAGGAAGTTGGTTTCTGGTGACTACTTTTCCGCAGAGCTCCCCGAAGCCGCCGCCAAGAAAGTCCCCAAGATCAACACCAAGGAGGCTGAGGGGCAGTCTGCTCTGGCAAGCCTTATGGTTTGTTCTGTTGAAGCAGACGCTCCCGACAAGTTTTGCTCCAGCAAGCTTGCCGGGGAACATCAAGCTCCGGCAGGACCGCAAGTCCTTGCCGTGGAAGCGGATGTTCCCGCAGCAGCAGATGTGCCTTTAGTCCTTGTTGTCGAGCCACAAGCTCCAGCATGGGCACAGCAGATTGTCCACTTCCTTCAGACAGGAGAACTTCCCGAAGAGCAAGAAGAAGCGGAAAGAGTAGCCCGGCAGTCAAGTATGTACCAGTTTGTCGATAGCATACTGTACAGAAGAAGACTCAACGGTGTGAAATTGAAGTGTATTCGCCGGGAAGATGGACAAAAGCTGTTGGCAGAGATACATGGAGGCATATGTGGCCACCACATTGGCGCAAGAGCACTTGCCGGCAAAGCTTTCCGGCAAGGTTTCTTTTGGCCGACAGCCCTCCAGGATGCAACTGCACAAGTAACCAAGTGTAAAGCGTGCCAGTTCCACTCCAAACAGATACACCAGCCAGCTCAAGCTCTCCAGACGATCCCTTTATCCTGGCCATTTTCGGTCTGGGGGCTCGATATCCTCGGCCCCTTCCCCCGAGCTGTCGGGGGCTTTGAGTACTTGTACGTCGCAATCGACAAGTTCACAAAGTGGCCGGAAGTGCAGCCAGTGAGGAAGGTGACAGCACAGTCAGCAGTCAAGTTCTTCAGGTCGATTGTTTGCCGTTTCGGGATCCCTAACAGGATCATCACCGACAATGGCACGCAATTCACGAGCTGCACCTTCATGCAGTACGTCCAAGACCTTGGCGCCAAGGTCTGCTTCGCTTCTGTTGCTCATCCGAGAAGCAACGGTCAAGCAGAGAGGGCAAATGCTGAAGTGCTGCGCGGGCTCAAGACCAGAACTTTCGACAGGCTGCACAAGTGCGGAAGGAACTGGATCGAGGAGCTGCCGGTGGTTCTTTGGTCGATCAGAACGACGCCAAATCGAGCCACTGGCCAGACACCTTTCGCTCTAGTATATGGAGCAGAGGCAGTTCTCCCCACGGAACTCGTATACGGATCACCTCGAGTGCTTGCTTATGATGAGCTTGAGCAAGAACAGCTGCGACAAGACGACGCGCTGCTCCTTGAGGAAGATCGTCTTCAGGCTGCTGTACGAGCTGCTCGATACCAGCAAGCTTTGCGCCGCTATCATAGCCGCAAAGTTAAAGCCAGAAGCTTCGAGGAAGGCGACCTTGTTCTTCGGCGTGTTCAGTCTGCCAAGAATTCCAGCAAGTTGATGCCAAAGTGGGAAGGCCCTTATTGGGTGAAATGAGTCACAAGGCCCGACGCTGTCCGCCTTGAGACCGAAGATGGCATTCCAGTGAGCAACTCCTGGAACATAGAACATCTTCGTAAGTTTTTCCCGTAAGGCGCGGTTGCCGGAACCCGTTCCGGCAGCCACCTTTTGTACAAGTCTTGCCGCTGTTGCATGTAATCCTTTGTACAAAGCCGGGCACAGATCCCATGCATAAGTAAAACCCATGTGCTCCGCACAACTTGTCCATTTCATGCATTAGTTTCTTTCTTGCATGCGATTATCTGACACTTTGTGCAGCAGCTACATCCGGTAAGCACTAACGAGCCGAAGGGCTCCATATCATTATTTTCTCTTCTTTCTTCTTTTTAACAAAGGGAAATAAGGTTCCCCCGCACACATGTTTGCCGGGGGGGAAAGAGAAGATTGTGGTATGGACCAGGCGTCGTTCAAGCGAAGTCCTGCCTTGCCGGGAAGCAAACGACAGAAAAGCTAAGTTGCCAAAGTTTGAGCAGTCACTTTTTAAATTTTTGAGTTATTTTCCTCGAACGACCCTGCTTTGTATGGAAAACCTGTGCGCGGAGGAACCAACTCGTGGCTAGTTGCGCCCTTACTTTGTTTCGAGTCCGCTCAACAGCTTAAGCGTGCTGCATCTAGTTGCGACAAGGTATCTTGTTGGAAGCAGCGCCGCCAGCAGGCTGCTGAAGTTCTGCACTCAGCGCTCGCGGCTCGGGCGCCTGCGCCGACAAGTTCCCTAGAAGCATAGGGTAAAAACATACAAAGGAAGGAATCTAGTAGAGGAAATAACATAGCAATTGATAACAGAAATAAAGTTATATTACAAGATAACTTGTCGCAGCTCTACCAGACTGTTTTCATAACATGATTAGCAGCGACAAGGGAAAAGAAGAAATGGGCGGCCTAGTCTAAGCATTCGCCCTCGACTCTCTTGATCTCGCTCACCTTGTCCACAATGGGTGCGACAAGGGCCTTGAGTGCGTCCGGATCGGCGTCAGGCGGCAAGGACCTGAGGACGTTGGTGAAGCTGAGGCCTGGATTGCGGAAGGCTACCTTCATCAGCACCTTCTGGAGAACCCCGGCGCAGATTTTGCGCGACTCGTCGGCCAGCTGCTTTGGGATCCTCTCCCGGAGCCACTGGAGTGCCGTCGCCACGCCCTTGAAGAACAGGCTGAGCTTGGCGCTGGGTTGAAGACTCTCGTCGGAAGGATACCCAAAGTCCTCCATCCCCAGCTGCGCCAGCTCCTCGTTGATGACTGCGGCAATGTTCACCAGACCCTCGGTCCAGTGCTCCACAGTGTCTCTGAACGAGTTCTGGGTAACTGCAATGCTCTCCAGCAACGCCGCGTCAGCCTTGACCTTCTCCGACAAGGTCTTCTCCCGCTCCTTGGCGGCCTCCAGCGTCTGCGTCAGCGTGGCCAGCTTCAGCTCCAGGTCTGCTTTGGAATCCTTGACGGCGCTGAGCTCCTTGCCCCTCTCAGCGAGAAGACCTTGCAGCTCACCGTGGGCGGCAGCATCCTTCTCACGCTCACGCTTGAGCGCGGAAAGCTCCTCGCCGCTCTTCCCAATGTTGGCCTCCAGCTGCGCCACCTTCTCCTCCAGCTCTTTCTTGGCTGCCTCTGCAATTGCCGCAGCGTCCTTTGCCTCCTTGAGCGCCCCGCCAAGTGCTTGCTCACGCTCGATGAGCTCTTCCTCGTAGCTGTCGAGGTTGGCCTTCCGCTGCACTAGTTCACCTTCCCGCGCGGACTGCTTCTCGGCGGCCCGCCTTTGCTCCTCCTCAGCCTCGGCCTTCTCAAGAAGGAAGGCCGTGCGCTCCTCGTTGAGTCGCTCCCGCTCCTGCGCCAGGGACCGGAGAGCTTCTTGATTTTGGCCCCGGAGCTCCTCCGCACGCTTCTCTATGTCAACTCCCGCCTTCGCGACAAGCGCTTCCCGGGAAGCTTGTTTGGCTTGCCGGGCGCGGTAGAGTGACAGCAGCTTCCGCAGCAGCTGCTCCTCCTCGGGCTCGCCACTGCTGCTGCCGGGCGCGTCAACCAACGACAGTCCAGCGGAGGCGAGCACCTCCCCGTTGAAAGTTTCCCCCTCGACCGGCGCCCTGGAGCTCGACGCCCAGGGTAGCTTGATGAAGATATTGTCGCCGGCCTTCAAGTAAGCGCCGGGCTGGAGCTCCTCGGAGCCCGGCTCCGCAGAAGCGGCAGAGGGATCGGCGGTCGGCGCAGCGCCTGGCGCTCCTGCGGCCTCAGGGTCGTCAGTGCGATCGCCCGACCCCTCGCCGGCTTCTGCAGCGGCAGCCCTGGCGGCCTCCTCGCCGGCGGTCTCATCAGCACCGGCCCCTTCCTCGCCGGCGCCCTCTGTCTCCATTGGCTTAGCCGCAGATGGGTCTGAAGAACGAAGAAGGGAGAAAAATCAATCCAAAATCCAAGAGAAGAAAATCAGAAGAAGAAGAACCCAAGGGAAAGTTTCTAGGCAAGTGGATTACCTGTGCCAAGATCTGCAGTTGCGGCCTCGGTCGCCGCAGGATCAACGGTGCCGTCCCTTGCCGGAGAGCTGCCCCTTGCCGGAGGGTTCTCCCTTGCCGGAGAGCGCTCCCTTACCGGGAACCCCTCCCTTGGCGGCGTAGTCGAAGCAGATGGCACCTCGGGACCAGCTTCCGGGCGCTCCTGATGTGGCTGCTCTGCTCCTACACAAATCAACAAGCAAGGTATCAACTAAGGAAGAAGCACTCAAGCGCGCCCGGCAGCAGAAGGCTAAACTATGAACTTACGCTGAGGGCTGCGCTGGGGGCTGCTTTGAGGAGTGATTGCCGGGTCTGTCAAGGTGGCCTCGGACCCACCACCTACTGACACGGTGGGGTCATCCTCGATGACAATCACCGCGGCCTTGGCCCTCTTCGCCGCTCTCTGGGCCAGCGTCCTGAAAAGAAAGGAGTCCAGATTGAAGCAAGTCAGATACAAAATAAAAACAGCAAGATTGAAGAACTATAAGAGCACCAAAGAAGCTTACTCTTCTTCCTCCTCGTCGGAGCTGAGCGCGGAAAGATCGAAGTCCGGCTCCCCTCTGGTGCGGCGAGGCGGAGGAGTAGGATCCCTTGCCCGCTTGGCAGGGGCGGTGGCGGTGGCCCGGAAAGATCCCGCTCCAGTTGCCGCTGCTGCGTGAGGTGCTCCCGCGGCAACATGACTTGCCGTGGTAGAGCGTGTCGCACGGCTTGGCGGCTGTTGAGCTGTTTGCCGCCCCGCTACGTCCACGGCCCTGCGAAGACGCCTTCTTGGCGGGGCCGGGGGCTCCGCCTACGGCAAGCCTTCTGAGGGCTCGGGCTCTTCCTCGCCGGCCTCGCTCGGCTCGGCTTCAGAACCGGCACGCTCTTCCTCGCCAATGAACTCCGCGCGCTCGGCAAGGTTTGCCGCCTCTGCAGCCTCCGCCTCCTCCACAGTGAACCCGAACGCGCCCGCGGCAGCTGTGGCCGCAACCTCTTCCGCCCTAGTGGCGATGCGCTGTAGCTCCTCGTCGGTGGTGTCACGGGTGAGGCTCTTCTGCTCGTCAGCGTGGACCGGCACTTCCTCCAAGGTGTCGAAGAACGCTCGCACAACGTCATCCGCAGGCTCTTGCCAAGTTGGGACGATTCCGTGTGAATCGCACAACGGCATCATGGCGCGGATCCGGTCAAGCGAAGAGTTATTGCACAAAGGAACTACGCCCCTCGGCAGTGTGAATGGATGCTGGGGGTCACGTTTGAACAACTCCAGAAGCATCGCATCCAGCTCCAGGATGGTGAAGTTGTAGTTGAGGCCCGGCCGCAGCCTCATGATGTCCGCCGAATTCTTGAATTCCCAGGCGGGCCTCCCCCTCTCCTGCAGGGGGGCAATGCGGCGGCGGAGGAAATCTGCCCCGACAGCACCTACAGTGAGCCCGGCAAGCCTGAGGCAAAGAATCCTAGTGATGGCGATCTTCAGCCTCTCATCTTCCGGGGCCACGTTGCTCCAGTCATTGTCGCGCACTATTGGAACTTGGCGCACGGCGGTGAAGGGCTACGGATTCTCCTCAATGATCCAGCACCACTCCGCTCTCCACTCCTCCCACTTGCTGCGGAGCTCACCCGTTGCCGACTCTCGAGATCCAGGCAATCCCTCCGGCAAGCGGCTCTCCTCTCTCTACCCGAGGTATGAAGAAGTGGCGAAAAAGGGCAACACTAGGGTGGACTCCGACAAAGTTTTCGCACAAATGTGCGAAAACTGCCATGGTCAGGACAGCATTGGGGGTGAAGTCAAGGAGGCGGAAGCCATATGTGTTCATAATATCACAGAAGAACTCCGAGAAGGGCGGGTAGAGCCCGCAGTAGAAGAATAGCGCGAAGAACGGGTACCCGTTTGGAGCCAGCTCCGAAGCAGCGGCCGGGAGTACCCTCGTGCGCGGATGCGCCCGCGTCTCTGTCGCCCAGAAGAGGAAAAAGTACTCCCTCAGCTCCTTCGCGCCGAGCTGGGGGGTGAAGATCGCCCGCTCCTTCCGCAGCGCCGCGAGCCGCTGCGCCTCGGCCGACTTCACACCCTTTCCCTTGTCGGCTTTCGGAGCCATGGCGGAGGTGGTGGGGAAGGTTGACGGCGTTGGTGATGCTGGTGGCAATGGGGGGCGGAGCGCTGCTCTCTTGGCTTCGAGAAGAAGGGGGGGGCGGCGGAGTTTCTTGAAGATGAAGTAGCAGCAACCAGCGAGGGGGAACGAGCTGCCCCTGTTTCCTCTGCTTATAAAGAGGGACGGGGCGGACATTTCGCCCTTCCAAATAAACAACCACCCACGATCTCTCCCATGATGCCGCATTCAACGCGTGCCGTTATAAGAGAGCGCGGTGGATACGGAGCGAGATTCGGCGTGGCCCAGCCCGCGTGTGCCCGTGCCCTGTCTTGGGCCTGGCCCAACAGCGCTCGGCACCGTGTCTGGCCCAGGCCCGGGGGCTCCTGTCGGTGTACTAGAATAGGGGTACCCTAGTACCCCGAACTTGTGCATGGGCAGTTGCAGCACCCCGCGGCAAGGCTTGCCGGGCGAACGCCGGGATCCTCCATGGTTCCCTTGGAGCCATTCAAGAACAAAGTATTTAAGCACAGGAGATAAGGCCCCGGCAAGAGGAGCTTGCCGGGAAGGCCAACCAAGGCACTCCAAGGAACTTGCCGCGACGCTCCACGCGCTCCGGCAAGGCAACAAGGCCCCGGCAAGAGGAGTTTGCCGGGAAGACCAACCAAGGTACCTCGAGGCCCGGAGAGCGACAAGCTTCCGAACCCGACAAGATAACAACAGCGGCAAGGCGCTTGCCGCGGCAGGCGGCCACTCTGCGCCCGCGCTCCAGCGCATCCACCAACGTGTCGCTCTGGGGGCCTCTCCAGGCGCGTGTGGCGGGAGGCTGTGCAGCCAGCGGTGCGCAGTGGCATGCGAAGCTGACAAGATCGCCATCGTGGCGAACGGTGGCGCCCCTAACGATCCTTTCTGCACTGTTTGGGCGATTCAGACGGGCCTTTAATGCCCTTGTCCCCTGTCGTCAGGGTTAGGTAGGGTGCACTGTACAAGCAACTGTACCAACCACCTCACTTTTTACGTTTATACCCTCCTCTGCGTTGCCACCTGTCGGTGACCCCTTTAGCGTATAAAAGGAGGCCCATGCGCAACGTAGAGGGGGTTTGGACAGTTCGCTTCGATACATTCGTAGCCCAGAAAACACCACGCTCTCTCTCGAGAGCAAGAACACAAGATAATACAACCAGACAAGCAGCAGTAGGAGTGTTATCTCTCCAGAGAGCTCCGAAGCTGGGTAAACTTCTCGTGTGCTTCGCCTCGATCCGCTCTTCGTGCTATCTCCGCCCCCCACCGAACCGAAAGGGGCCTGGTCCGCCGGCCCCATAGGTGTTCGTGGATCAGTTTCCCCCGACAAACCTACTAACCCAAGGCCCAGTCCAAATTGTTGTTTCTTTGCCTATTTCAGTGTTTCGCAGAAAAGGTATATCAAACGGAATCCAAACGGAACAAAACCTTCGGGAGAGTTATTTTTGGAACACACGTGATCCAGGGGACTTGGAGTAGACATCAAGAAAGGAGCGAGGAGGCCACGAGGCAGGGAGGCGCGCCTGGCCCCCCTAGGCACGCCCCCACCCTCGTGGGCCCCTCGCAGCTCCACCAACCTACTTCTTCCTCCTATATATATCCATATATCCCAAAAACATCTAGGAGCACCACAAAACCCTATTTCCACCACCGCAACCTTCTGTACCCAAGAGATCCCATCTTGGGGCCTTTTCCGGAGCTCCGCCGGAGGGGGAATCGATCACGCAGGGGTTCTACATCAACACCATAGCCTCTCCGATGATGTGTGAGTAGTTTACCACAGACCTTCGGGTCCATAGTTATTAGCTAGATGGCTTGTTCTCTCTCTTTGGATCTCAATACAAAGTTCTCCTCGATCTTCTTAGAGATCTATTCAATGTAATTCTTTTTGCGATGTGTTTGTCGAGATCCGATGAATTGTGGGTTTATGATCAAGATTATCAATGAACAATATTTGAATCTTCTCTGAATTCTTTTACATATGATTTGTTATCTTTGCAAGTCTCTTCGAATTATCAGTTTGGTTTGGCCTACTAGATTGATCTTTCTTGCAATGGGAGAAGTGCTTAGCTTTGGGTTCAATCTTGCGGTGTCCTTTCCCAGTGACAGCAGGGGCAGCAAGGCACGTATTGTATTGTTGTCATCGAGGATAAAAAGATGGGGTTTGTATCATATTGCTTGAGTTTACCCCTCTACATCATGTCATCTTGCCTAATGCATTACTCTATTCTTATGAACTTAATACTCTAGATGCATGCTGGATAGCCATTGATGTGTGGAGTAATAGTAGTAGATGCGGAATCGTTTCGGTCTACTTGTCGCGGACATGATGCCTATATACATGATCATGCCTAGAAATTCTCATAATTATGCACTTTTCTATCAATTGCTCGACAGTAATTTGTTTACCCACCGTAATACTTATGCTATCTTGAGAGAAGCCACTAGTGAAACCTATGGCCCCCGGGTCTATCTTCTATCATATAAGTTTCCAATCTGTTTTATTTTGCAATCTTTACTTTCAATCTATATCATAAAAATACCAAAAATATTTATCTTATTATCTCTATCAGATCTCACTCTCGTAAGTGACTGTGAAGGGATTGACAACCCCTTTATCGCGTTAGTTGCGAGGTGATACGTCTCCAATGTATCTATAATTTTTTATTGCTCCATGCTATATTATCTACTGTTTTGGATGTTTATGGGCTTTATTGTACACTTTTATATCATTTTGGGGACTAACCTATTAACCCAGAGCCCAGTGCCACTTTCTGTTTTTACCTTGTTTTAGAATATCGCAGAAAAGGAAAACCAAACGGAGTCCAATTGACCTGAAACTTTACGGAACTTATTTTTGGATCAGAAGAAGCCCAGCAGACTTGGAGTGCACGTCAGGGGATCTACGAGGAGGCCACGAGGCAGGGGGCGCGCCCTCCACCCTCGTGGCCCCCCTGACGTACTTCTTCAACCTATATATCTCCATATACCCTAAAAACATCCGGGAGCACAATAGATCGGGAGTTCCGCTGCCAGAAGCCTCCGTAGCCACCGAAAGCCAATCTAGACCCGTTCCAGCACCCTGCCGGAGGGGGAATCCCTCTCCGGTGGCCATCTTCATCATCCCGGTGCTCTCCATGACGAGGAGGGAGTAGTTCTCCCTCGGGGCTGAGGGTATGCACCAGTAGCTATGTGTTTGATCTCTCTCTCTCTCGTGTTCTTGAGGTGATATGATCTTGATGTATCGCGAGCTTTGCTATTATATTTGGATCCTATGATGTTTTCTCCCCCCTCTACTCTCTTGTAATGGATTGAGTTTTCCCTTTGAAGTTATCTTATCGGATTGAGTCTTTAAAGATTTGAGAACACTTGATGTATGTCTTGCCGTGTGTATCTATGGTGACAATGGGATACCACATGATTCACTTGATGTATGTTTTGGTGATCAACTTGCGGGTTCTGCCCATGAACCTATCATAGGGTTTGGCACATGTTTTTGTCGTGATTCTTTGGTAGAAACTTTGGGGCACTCTTTGAGGTTCTATGTGTTGGTTGAATAGATGAATATGAGATTGTGTGATGAATATCATATAATCATACCCATGGATACTTGAGGTGACATTGGAGTATCTAGGTGACATTAGGGTTTTGGTTGATTTGTGTCTTAAGGCGTTATTCTAGTACGAACTCTAGGGATGTTTGTGACACTTATAGGAATAGCCCAACGGATTGATTGGAAAGAATAACTTTGAGGTGGTTTCGTACCCTACCATAAACTCTTCGTTCTTTTCCGCTATTAGTGACTTGGGAGTGACTCTTTGTTGCATGTTGAGGGATAGTTATGTGATCCAATTATGTTATTATTGTTGAGGGAACTTGCACTAGTGAAAGTATGAACCCTAGGTGTCGTGGAATTGTCACGGCAGATGTCCTTAGTGTCAGGACATAGTCGCGAGGCCAACGCATCTATGTGGTAGCTTGAGAGGGGTTGAGCAGGACGAGAGATGTGATGTTTTTACCCAGGTTCGGCCCCTCACGGTGGAGGTAAAAGCCTACATCCTGCATCATTGATATTTATGATGATGATCACGGTTACAAGAGTGCTCATACTCGAGAGCTATTGTCTAAACCTAACTTGTCCAACTTGTGAATCTTGTGAATCTTGTGAATCTTGTCTTTTGGGGAGCCCTGCCCCTCCTTATATATGTTGGAGGGGCGGGTTACATGTAGAGTCCTATTAGGATTAGGACTAGTCTATCTCTAATACAAACCGGATACAAGTCCAGGTATTAACTCCTTGTAAGATAAATGTTCCTCATGCCTTTCCTCTTAAACCGGCCCACCATTAACATAAACCGGCATGCTGGGCCTTGGGCCTTGTCATCAATCTAGAACACGCACCGGGTCACCAATGAGTCTTCAGGCTCGTGAATCGTCATACCAGTGAACCGCCAGACACGTGAACTGCCAGACATGTAAACCGCCAATCACGTAAACCGCCAATCCTTTGGCGGTTTACCAATGAAACGCCTAGTCCGGTCGGGTTATACTTCCGGCCGGTTTATGCCGCGGGGTATATCCCCGACATTAGCCCCCAAGTTTAGCTTGGATTTATCCATGGTAAACTTATGATGCAAAATAAACACAAGAACAAATTTGACAGGTTATGCTCCGGGTTAAGAATTCTTGTAAACCGGTACCTGATCACCCTTAAGTCCTTGTTATTTCCTCCTTCTGGGAAGTCCGGATCAACAGACCAGCTTCATAATCAATTTGGCGACATTGGTTTGTCACAGAGAAATATTGTGAAGAATAACTCCTTTGACTCAGCGCCCAAAGCGCCGGTTTTAAGAAATATGGGTCTTGAAATACTTATCTGATATTCAGCCGGTTTGAAGATGTAAAACGTGCCGGTTTAATATTACCAAAATGGCCGGTTTATAAATATTGATGGCACCGGGTCATAATTGTTGTCAACACCGGGTTATGTAATTGATCTTCCTGATTTGCTCAAAACTAATAAAATGAAGATGTTCCTCCTTTATATGCATAATACCTGTAGCCCCCAAGTCTTAAGAGGAGAACATAGTGATAACTTAAGACTTGCTCCAATAAGTATTTCAACCTTGAAGAAATCCGGTTTGTTCATCTCAATCATATAAACTGAATACTCCATATATGTAGCCCCCAAGTACCGGGTTGTCATGCTTGCAGCAACCTGGGACTTGTAATTGCTTATAAAAACTTCAATCAGTGTAACCCCCAAGGGCCGGGTCATTATGCAATAATGAGCAGGGACTTTGTAAATATAAGCATGTAGATTTTAGCAGTGATGTGTAGCCCCCAAGGGCCGGTTTAGTAAGATAATACTGAACCGGGACTTGATATATACTTTACTGAAAATAACATCTTATAATGTAGCGTACATCGTAGGGCTTGAACCCACGTCCACAAGGTTAAGAGCTTTGTGCTTTACCAACTGAGCAATGGATCCTTCAATATTATGGACGAAAACTTGTGTACCTTGAATTGTTGACAGGAGCAATTGGTAGCCCCCAAGGGCCGGCTCATTATAATATGATGAGTCGGGTCTTCAATAAGACTAATAAAAATGACTTTGCATTAGCCTCCAAGTGTCATGATGCATGCTTGCAGCGACATGAGACTTGCATGTAATCTCAATTTGAATAATGTAGCCCCCAAGTGTCGGGTTGTAAGCCTGCAGGGACTCGGGACTATTCCTTCATGGCAAAATAAATCATATTCATCGACAAAATAATATCCATTGCGCTAAAGCGACTTTAAAAAACCTCAATCATAATATTAATAACCATAAAAATCCAGCCATGTTGGCTATTCAAGATAATATAATCCAGTATGAAAATCTTATTCATCCAATATCATAATGAAAATTCAGCCAAGTTTGGCTATTTGAATAATATAACCCAATCATTTATAATCGCATGATTCCAAATGGCGCGATCCAAATATATACTGGTGACTTATAGTCCAAAGCCATGCCGGTTTAATAAACACCGGATAATTTCTCATTATATACTGGCGATTTATCGTCTTAAAGCCAGGCCGGTTTAATAAACACCGGATAATTTATCATCATACTGGCGACTTATAGTCGAAAGCTAGGTCGGGTTAGTAAACGTCGGTGATTTATAATCATGCTTTATTCAACCTGTTTCTGCATACAACGAATTTAAAGTGTCCGGGCGGTTTACCGTCGGACGGGTCATAATGCCCAACATATAACCCAGGTTTATAACCAAGGCTGCACTTAAGAATAATCAAATATGAAATATATCATACCTGTGACATTGAATCACATCGTTGGTTTACCAACTTTTTGGAATAGGGGTAATAACCCAGATTTTGAGTACTGATAACTCCTTCCATATTGTGTCGGTTTATGATAAAAGCGTACCAGGTTGTGATAAACACCGGTTTAACCACATATAATACTGGCGACTCGTAGTCAAACTAGACCGGGCTGATAGTCTCCGGATTATAATTTCATCGTGTACTGACAACTTGTAGTTGAAAGCCAAGCCGGGTTGATAAACACCGGTTTACTCCATAATAGGATGGTAACAGAAAATCAAACCGGGCAGATAGTCTCCGGATTAAGATTTGACCGTGTTCAGTCAATTTGTAATTTGATAGTCGAACCGGTTTAAGAATTGTCGGTTTAAAAATGCAACAAAAGAAATATTTATCAAAACAAAATTTCAAGCAAAGGCAATGATAAAACCATTTGCAAAAAGAGGCTATTGAGCCGATCAAATGGCGTTACTATGGTCGGACATGACCAAGCCCCCGATAGGCGTAGCTATGGTTCAAGTCAGCCAGGTCCCCAAATGAAACAGTGGCATTATGCCGATCAAAAGGCGTGGCAATGGTTCGGGTTCGACCAAGCCCCCAAGTGATTCTGTGGCCTTAGGCCGATCAAGAGGTGTGACTATGGTTCAGACGTGACCACAAGTCCCCAAGTGATGCATTGGCATTACGCCAATCAAGAGGTGTAGCGATGGTTCGGGTTCGACCAAAGCCCCCAAGTGATGCTGTGGTACTAGGCCGATCAAGAGGCGTGACTATGGTTCAAACGTGACCACAAGTCCCCAAGCGATGTTGTGGCTTTCCGCCTACCAAATGGCGTTGCTATGGTTCGGACGCGACCAAGCCCCCAAGTGATATTGTGGCATTGCGCCGATCAAGAGGTGTGACTATGGTTCGGATACGACCAAAGCCCCCAAGTGATCAAGAATATGATAAGCCAATTATGGCATGATACCCATGTTTGAACTGCGCATCATGGCAGTAGGTCCTCTTTGGCACCCTTTAACTTTTTGCAAGAGATAAATCCTTCTTGAACCGGATGTTAAACCGGATATTGAGAGCTTCAGAGCTTCGTGGAAGACATCTTTCCCTTGAACCGGATTGTAAACCAAAATACTTTCTGATGACCCAGAAATTTTCTGACGGCCTCTTAAACTCGAACTTGCGAGAAGTTAATTCCTTTTTGAACCGGAAATTCTTAAACCGGATTTGAGAGCTTCGGAGCTTTGTAATTTAATTTGTCCTACATTGAAGAACTTGCAAGACAAAGTAATGGCTCCTCTTTTTTTTAAAGAAAGCAATATGTAATATAAAAATATACTGGATGGATTTCACTTGATGCGTCAGGTCAGAGATTATCACTGCGGAGTTGATGATCACCGGGTGAAGCTGAAATTACTCACAGGTGAATCGGCCGTGGGAGCTAAGCAGATGAGCCGGCCCGGTGTTGTAAACCGGCGCGGATGAGCAAATTGTCCTCCACGTTGTAGACCGGCGCAGACGCGTGAACCGGCCGCGAGGGTGGACGGGCGAGTTGTCCACGGCGTTGTAAATCGGCGCGGGAGTTCGCCGAGTAACGACGACCACCCGTGCCAAAAGATGTTGGCGTGCCTCCATCTCCGAGGTATAATATCATTTTTTTGTCATAAATAATTGCCCTGCATAAACAATATTGCACACCAAGGCAAAGATAAACTTGTTCTTTGACAAAAACAACATGTGCTAATAAATTAAATTTGGATGGATATCACCTGATGTATTCTGCGGCTGAAGAGGCCTGCGACGATCCGAAGCCTGCTCCTGCGGCTCAGAGACAGTGTGAGTCTGTGCCCTATAACCAACTCTCCCTCCGGGTCGTGGCTGGTTCGACCATTTTTTTTAAACGCGCTAGCAATCCGGCTTAGATCGGTGTACTCTGCTATGTAGCAACTTTTTGCAACTAGTGATATGCCTCGGCGGCCGTGACATCTTGTTTTTGGTCTTCCTGAGAGGAGTCAATGACCGGTCAAATCTTTGTTTTTGAAGCTAATGACCGGTCAAATATGGAGTTGTTTGTTTGGCCTCCTGAGTTGATGCCTCCGTACGTTGTTGTTTTACCGCAGCATGACGAGGCCGCAGCGGCAAAGGCGGGCCGGCTCGTGGCAGCGGCAGGCGATGACACTCGTGACCCGTGGCGGGAACCGAGTCGGTTTAATAGCGGCCACAAGAACGGCCCGGCCCAAGACAGCAGCTGAAGCAGTGCGAGGTGGCGGCTCGGTCGAGGCCAGCGGAGATGACGCCGGCTCAGGCTGCATCGGCGAGCGTGACGAAACCAAAACAAAAAACTTGTGAGATGTCTCTGTTTCCTACCATGACACACCAAAAAGATCGATCTGACTTCCCATTGATGATCGTCCGGCTGTCTGAATCGGAATAATTTGTTGATTTGCTCAATATAGTAAGCTGAGAAAAGTCCAATCCGTATCATACTAGTAGCTTCATATGGTAGATTCAGTGAACCTACTCGAAATCCGTGCCAAGGTAAATAATTCCCTTGTGGTTGGCTGCCATTGATCCCACAGTTCTGTACATGGACAGATCCCATTGACTTTGTTTCGGCTATTCTTTCCGTCACGTCTGTCTTTCATTGACACGATGATCAGGCCTAGATCCAACCTTCAGTTTTACTGCAAATCGGATTGAACCGATGACTTGTATTTTCCTTCAACAGATACGCATCTGGCTCTTGTGTTGGCGCATAAACGCTACCCTAATTTTATTATCTGAAATCTTGTATATCTCGCTTTGACTGATCGTTGATGATGTTATCTTCTGCGCCGGCTCTTTTTCATCCGGCTTATCACGAGCTTCTCGATCCCATGAAGAAATCCCTCCAAGAACTCAACACCATCGTGTGCAGGCCCCATGGTGGGCGCCAACTGTCGTGGAATTGTCACGGCAGATGTCCTTAGTGTCAGGACTTAGTCGCGAGGCCAACGCATCTATGTGGTAGCTTGAGAGGGGTTGAGCGGGACGAGAGACGCGATGTTTTTACCCAGGTTTGGCCCCTCGCGGTGGAGGTAAAAGCCTACATCCTGCTTCATTGATATTGATGATGATGATCACAGTTACAAGAGTGCTCATACTCGAGAGCTATTGTCTAAACCTAACTTGTCCAACTTGTGAATCTTGTGAATCTTGTCTTTTGGGGAGCCCTGCCCCTCCTTATATATGTTGGAGGGGTGGGTTACATGTAGAGTCCTATTAGGATTAGGACTAGTCTATCTCTAATACAAACCGGATACAAGTCCAGGTATTAACTCCTTGTAAGATAAATGTTCCTCATGCCTTTCCTCTTAAACCGGCCCACCATTAACATAAACCGGCATGCTGGGCCTTGGGCCTTGTCATCCATCTGGAACACGCGCCGGGTCACCAATGAGTCTTCAGGCTCGTGAATCGTCATACCAGTGAACCGCCAGACATGTGAACCGCCAGACATGTAAACCGCCAATCACGTAAACCGCCAATCCTCTAGCGGTTTACCAATGAAACGCCTAGTCCGGCCGGGTTATACTTCCGGCCGGTTTACGCCGCGGGGTATATCCCCGACACTAGGCCTTGTTTCAACGCATTGCAATACCGTTTACGCTCACTTTTATCATTCATTACCTTGCTGTTTTTATATTTTTCAGATTACAAAAACCATTATCTACTATCCATATTGCACTTGTATCACCATCTCTTCGCCGAACTAGTGCACCTATACAATTTACCATTGTATTGGGTGTGTTGGGGACACAAGAGACTCTTTGTTATTTGGTTGCAGGGTTGCTTGAGAGAGACCATCTTCATCCTACGCCTCCTATGGATTGATAAACCTTAGGTCATCCACTTGAGGGAAATTTGCTACTGTCCTACAAACCTTTGCACTTGGAGGCCCAACAACGTCTACAAGAATAAGGTTGTGTAGTAGACATCAAGCTCTTTTCTAGTGCCGTTGCTAGGGAGGTTAGCGCTTGAAGGTATATCTTTAGATCTTGCAATCGAGTATTTTAGTTTCTTGTTTTATCACTAGTTTAGTTTATAAAAGAAAATTACGAAAAAATGGAATTAAGGTTACCTCATATGCTTCATCTTTTTAATATCTATCATGAAAATAAGGATCCTGATAATTGTGCTCAAGTGCTAGAAGAAGAATGCATTAGAATGTTTGGCACTAAATATTGGAATAATGAGCATGATTGCAATGTTGTTAGTATGAATTCCTTGAATATCCATGATGCTAATGATATGCAAAGCCACAAGCTTGGGGAAGCTATGTTTGATGAAGATGATATTTTTTGTCCCCCAAGTTTTGATGAGCAAATTTATTATGATGAAAGCATGCCTCCTATCTATGATGACTATTGTGATGACACGTATGCTTTAAAGAATAACGATAACCATGAAATTTTTCATCTTGATCTTAATTTTCAATCACATGATAATTATTTTGTTGAGTTTGCTCCCACTACTATTCATGAGAAGAAATTTGCTTATGTGGAGAGTAATAAAAATTCTATGCTTGTAGATCATGAATAGAATGCTTTAGGTGCTGGTTATATTGTTGAATTCATTCATGATGCTACTGAAAATTATTATCAGGGAGGAATATATGCTTGTAGGAATTGCAATAATATCAAGTTTCCTCCCTATGCGCTTAAAGTTTTGAAGTTATGCTTGTTTTACCTTCCTATGCAAGTTGATTCTTGTTCCCATAAGTTGTTTGCTCACAAAATCCCTATGCATAGGAAGTGGGTTAGACTTAAATGTGCTAGTCATATTCTTCATGATGCTCTCTTTATGTTTCGATTCTTATCCTTTATGTGAGCATCATTGAAATCATCATGCCTAGCTAGGGGCATTAAGCGATAGCGCTTGTTGGGAGGCAACCCAATTTTATTTTTGTTCCTTGCTTTTTGCTCCTGTTTAGCAATAAATAATTTATATAGCCTCTGTTTAGATGTGGTTTTATGCTTTTAATTAGTGTTTGTGCCAAGTAGAACCTTTGGGAAGACTTGGGTGAAGTCTTTATGATCATGCTGAAAAAACAGAAACTTTAGCGCTCACGAGAATTGCTGCCATTTTTATTTGGAAAGTGATATTTAGTTAATTACTTTTCAAGATGATTAATAGATAAATTCCTCATGCCTAGAAATTTATTTTAGAATTTTATGAGTTCCAGAAGTATACGTTTGATCCAGATTACTACAGACTGTTCTGTTTTTGACAGATTCTGTTTTTCGTGTGTTGTTTGCTTATTTTGATGAATCTATGGCTAGTAAAATAGTTTATAAACCATAGAGAAGTTGGAATACAGTAGGTTTAACACCAATATAAATAAAGAATGAGTTCATTAGAGTACCTTGAAGTGGTGATTTATTTTCTTATACTAACGGAGCTTACGAGTTTTCTGTTAAGTTTTGTGTTGTGAAGTTTTCAAGTTTTGGGTAAGGATTCGATGGACTATGGAATAAGGAGTGGAAAGAGCTTAAGCTTGGGGATGCCCAAGGAACCCCAAGGTAATATTCAAGGATAACCAAGAGCCTAAGCTTGGGGATGCCCCGGATGGCATCCCCTCTTTCATCTTCGTTCATCTGTAACTTTACTTGGAGCTATATTTTTATTCGCCACATGATATGTGTTTTGCTTGGAGCGTCATTTTATTTTATTTTGTTTTGCTTTCTGTTTGAATAAAATACCAAGATCTGAAATTATTAAATGTTAGAGAGTCTTCACATAGTTTCATAATTGTTCGACTACTCATTGATCTTCACTTATATCTTTCGAAGTAGTTTGTCATTTGCTCTAGTGCTTCACTTATATCTTTTTAGAGCACGGTGGTGGTTTTATTTTGAAGAAATAGATGAATTCTCGTGCTTCACTTATATTATTTTGAGAGTCTTAAATAGCATGGTAATTTGCTTAAATAATCCTAATATGCTAGGCATCTAAGAATAGTAAAAACTTTCATATAGAGTATTGAATACTAAGAGAAGTTTGATGCTTGATGATTGTTTTGAGATATGGAGGTAATAATATCAAAGTCGTGCTAGTTGAGTAGTTGTGAATTTGAGAAATGCTTGTGTTGAAGTTTGCAAGTCCCGTAGCATGCACGTATGGTAAACGTTGTGTAACAAATTTGAAACATGAGGTGTTATTTGATTGTCCTCCTTATGAGTGGCGGTCGGGGACGAGCGATGGTCTTTTCCTACCAATCTATCCCCCTAGGATCATGCGCGTAGTGTCGAGGTTTTTGATGACTTGTAGATTTTTGCAATAAGTATGTGAGTTCTTTATGACTAATGTTGAGTCCATGGATTATACGCACTCTCACCCTTCCATCATTGCTTGCCTCTTCGGTACCGTGCATTGCCCTTTCTCACATTGAGAGTTGGTGCAAACTTCGCCGGTGCATCCAAACCCAGTGATATGATACGCTCTTTCACACATAAACCTCCTTATATCTTACTCAAAACAGCCACCATACCTACCTATTATGGCATTTCCATAGCCATTCCGAGATATATTGCCATGCAACTTTCCACCGTTCTGTTTATTATGACACACATCATCATTGTCATATTGCTTTGCATGATCATGTAGTTGACATCGTATTTGTGGCAAAGCCACCCTTCATAATTTTTCATACATGTCGCTCTTGATTCATCGCAATCCCGTTACACCGTCAGAGGCATTCATATAGAGTCATATCTTGTTCTAGTATCGAGTTGTAATCTTTGAGTTGTAAATAAATAGAAGTGTGATGATCATCATTAATAGAGCATTGTGCCCAAAAAAAGAAGAAATGCCAAATAAAAAAGGCCGAAAAAGAGAGAAAATAAAAAGGGGCAATGCTACTATCCTTTTACCACACTTGTGCTTTAAAGTAGCACAATGATCTTCATGATAGACAGTCTCTTATGTTGTCACTTTCATATACTAGTGGGAATTTTTCATTATAGAACTTGTCTTGTATATTCCAACAATGGGCTTCCTCAAATGCCCTAGGTCTTCGTGAGAAAGCAAGTTGGATGCACACCCACTTAGTTTATTTTGTTGAGCTTTCATGCATTTATAGCTCTAGTGCATCCGTTGCATGGCAATCCCTACTCCTTGCATTAACATCAATCGATGGGCATCTCCATAGCCCATTGATTAGCTTCGTTGATGTGAGACTTTCTCCTTTTTTGTCTTCTCCACATAACCCCCATCATCATCATATTCTATTCTGCCCATAGTGTTATGTCCATGGCTCGCGCTCATATATTGCGTGAAAGTTTATAGGTTTGAGATTACTAAAGTATGTAACAATTGCTTGGCTTGTCATCGGGGTTGTGCATGATGAGAGCATTCTTGTGTGAGAAAAATGGAGCATGACTAAACAATATGATTTTGTAGGGATGAACTTTCTTTGGCCATGTTATTTTGAGAAGACATAATTGCTTAGTTAGTATACTTGAAGTATTATTATTTGTATGTCAATATGAACTTTTATCTTGAATCTTATGGATCTGAATATTCATGCCACAATTAAGAAGAATTACATTGAAATTATGCCACGTAGCACTCCGCATCAAAAATTCTATTTTTATCATTTCCCTACTCGAGGACGAGCTGGAATTAAGCTTGGGGATGCTGATACGTCTCCAACGTATCTATAATTTTTGATTGCTCCATGCTATATTATCTACTATTTTGGATGTTTATGGGCTTTATTATACACTTTTATATCATTTTTGGGACTAACCTATTAACCCAGAGCCCAGTGCCAGTTTCTGTTTTTACCTTGTTTTAGAATATCGCAGAAAAGGAAAACCAAACGGAGTCCAATTGACCTGAAACTTCACGGAACTTATTTTTGGATCAGAAGAAGCCCAAAAGACTTGGAGTGCACATCAGGGGATCTACGAGGAGGCCACGAGGCAGGGGGCGCGCCCACCCCCCTAGGCGCGCCTGTTGGGGATCGTAGCAGAAATTTAAAACTTTCTACGCATCACCAAGATCAATCTATGGAGTAATCTAGCAACGAGGGGAAGGAGAGTGCATCTACATACCCTTGTAGATCGCTAAGCAGAAGCGTTCAAGTGAACGGGGTTGATGGAGTCGTACTCGCCGTGATCCAAATCACCGATGATCCTAGCGCCGAACGGACGGCACCTCCGCGTTCAACACACGTACAGAATGGAGATGTCTCCCACGCCTTGATCTAGCAAGGAGGAGGGAGAGGATGAGGAAGAGAGTCCAACAGCAGCATGACGGCGTGGTGGTGATGGAGTGGCAGTTCTCTGGCAGGGCTTCGCCAAGCTCACGCGGAGGAGGGGAGGTATTGGAGGGGAGGGGCTACGCCAGGTTCAAGGGTGTGGCCGCCCTCCCACCCCTCCACTATTTATAGGTGGGGAGAGAGGGGGCCGGCCCCCCTTAGATCCCATCTAGGGTTGGGGGCGGCAGCCAAGGGGGGAGGAGTGCCTCCCAAGTCAAGTGGAGGCCCTCCCCCTTAGGGTTTCCCCTCTCCCATGCGCATGGGCCTTGGGGGGGGCTGGTGCCCTTGGCCCAATAAGGTTAGGGAGCCCCCCTACAGCCCATGCTTCTATATTGGATGTGGTGGAACATTTTCCGGACCTCCGGAACCTTCGGGAAGCTTCCCGGTACAATACCGGAAAAAACCGAACTTTTCCCGAAACCCGAACAACAACTTTCCATATATAAATCTTTACCTCCGGACCATTCCGGAACTCCTCGTGACGTTCGGGATCTCATCCAGGACTCCGAACAACATTCGGTAATCACATACAAGTCTTCCTAATAACCCTAGCGTCATCGAACCTTAAGTGTGTAGACCCTACGGGTTCGGGAACCATGCAGACATGACCGAGACAACTCTCCGGCCAATAACCAACAGCGGGATCTGGATACCCATGTTGGCTCCCACATGTTCCACGATGATATCATCGGATGAACCACGATGTCGAGGATTCAATCAATCCCGTATTCAATTCCCTTTGTTCAGCGGTATTGTACTTGCCCGAGATTCGATCGTCGGTATCCCGATACCTTGTTCAATCTCGTTACCGGCAAGTCTCTTTACTCATTCCGTAACACATCATCCCGTGATCAACTCCTTGGTCACATTGTGCACATTATGATGATGTCCTACCGAGTGGGCCCAGAGATACCTCTCCGTTTACACGGAGTGAAAAATCCTAGTCTCGATTCGTGCCAACCCAACAGACACTTTCGGAGATACCTGTAGTGAACCTTTATAGCCACCCAGTTACGTTGTGACATTTGGCACACCCAAAGCACTCCTACGGTATCTGGGAGTTGCACAATCTCATGGTCTAAGGAAATGATACTTGACATTAGAAAAGCTTTAGCATACGAACTACACGATCTTTGTGCTAGGCTTAGGATTGGGTCTTGTCCATTACATGATTCTCCTAATGATGTGATCCCGTTATCAACGACATCCAATGTCCATGGTCAGGAAACGGTAACCATCTATTGATCAACAAGCTAGTCAACTAGAGGCTTACTAGGGGCATGGTGTTGTCTATGTATCCACACATGTATCTGAGTTTCCTATCAATACAATTCTAGCATGGATAATAAGCAATTATCATGAACAAGGAAATATAATAATAACCAATTTATTATTGCCTCTAGGGCATATTTCCAACAGTCTCCCACTTGCACTAGAGTCAATAATCTAGTTCACATCGCCATGTGATTAACACTCACAGGTCACGTCGCCATGTGATCAACATCCAAGAGTCTACTAGACTCAATGATCTAGTTCACATCGCCATGTGATTAACACTCAAAGAGTTCTGGGTTTGATCATGTTATGCTTGTGAGAGAGGTTGTAGTCAATGGGTCTTGCCATATTCAGATCCCTATGTATTTCACAAAACTTTATATCGTAGATGCTGCTACCACGTTCCACTTGGAGCTATTCCAAATTATTGCTCCATTATACGTATCCGGTATCTCTACTCAGAGCTATCCGGATAGGTGTTAAGCTTGCATCAATGTAACTCTTTATGTCGAACTCTTTATCACCTCCATAACCGAGAAACATTTCCTTATTCCTCTAAGGATAATTTTGACCGCTATCTGGTGATCTACTCCTAGATCACCTTTTTACCCTCTTGCCAGACATGTGGCAAGGCACACATCAGGTGCGGTACTCAACATGGCATACCGTATAGAGCCTATGACAAAAACATAGGGGACGACCTTCGTCCTTCCTCTTTCTTCTGCTCTGGTCAATCTTTGAGTCTTACTCAACTTCACACCTTACAACTCAGGTAAGAACCCCTTCTTTGACTGATCTATTTTGAACTCTTTCAAAAACATGTCAAGGTGTGCGTTCTTTGAAAGTATCATTAGGCGTCTTGATCTATTTCTATAGATTCTTATGCCCAATATGTAAGCAGCTTTATCCAGGTCTTCCTTTGAAAATCACTCTTCAAACAACCGTTTATGCTTTCCAGGAATTCTACATCATTTCGAATCAACAATATGTCATCCACATATACTTATCAGAAATGTTGTAGTGCTCCCACTCACTTTGTTGTAAATACAAGTTTCTAGCAAACATTGTATAAACCTAAAAGCTTTGATCACTCCATCAAAACATATATTCCGATTCCGAGATGCTTGCTCTAGTCCATAGAAAGATTGCTGGAGCCAGCATACCTTTTAGCATCCTTAGGATCGACAAAACCTTTTATTGTATCACATACAACTTTTCTTACGAAAGCTGGTAAGAAAACTTGTTTTGACATCCATTTGTAAGATTTCATAATCGAAAAATACAGCTAATGCTAACATGATTCCGACGGACTTAAGCATCGCTACGGGTGAGAAATTCTCATCGTAGTCAACTCCTTGAACTTGTGAAAAGACTCTTTCCCACAAGTCGAGCTTCATAGGCGGTAACATTACTGCCCATGTCCGTCTTCTTCTTAAAGATCCATTTATCTCAATGGTTTGCCGATCATCGGGCAAGTCCACCAAAGTCCATACTTTGTTCTGATATATGCATCCTATCTCGGATTTCATGGCTTCTAACCATTTGTCGGAATATGGGCCCACCATCGCTTCTCCATAGCTCATAGGTTCATTGTTGTCTAACAACATGATATCTAAGATAGGATTACCGTACCACTCAGGAGTAGTACATATCCTTGTCGACCTACGATGTTCGATAGCAACTTGATCCGAAGCTTCATGATCACTATCATTAACTTCCTCTTCAACAGATGTAGGCACCACAGAAAACATCTTTCTGTGTTGCATCACTCTCTGGTTAAAGTAAAGGTTCGACAACCTCATCAAGTTCTATCTTCCTCCCACTCAATTCTTTTGAGAGAAACTCCTTCTCAAGAAAGGACCCGTTCTTAGCGACAAACAATTTGCCCTCGGATCTGAGATAGAAGGTATACCCAACTGTTACCCTTGGGTATCCTATGAAGATGTGTTTGTCCGCTTTGGGTTCGAGCTTCTCCGGCTAAAGCCCTAAGCATCGTAGCCCCAAACATTAAGAAATGACAACTTTGGTTTCTTGCCAAACCAATGTTCATCTGACGTCGTCTCAACGGACTTAGATGGTGTCCTATCTAAAGTGAATGCAGCTGTCTCTAACGCATAACCTCAAAATGAAAATGGTAGATTGGTAAGAGACATCATAGATCGCACCATATCTCATAGGGTTCGATTACGATGTCCGGACACACCATTACCTTGTGGTGTTCCAGGTGGCTTCAACTATGAAACAATTCCACAATGTCTTATGTGATTGCCAAACTCATAACTCAGAAAATCCCCTTTTTTGATCAGATCGTAGGAACATGATCTTATTGTTATGATGATTCTTAACTTCACTCTGAAATCGCTTGAACTTTTCAAATGTTTCAGACTTGTGCTTCATTAAGTAGATATACCTATATCTACCCAAATCGTCAGTGAAGATGAGAAAATAGCGATATCCACCACACGCTTCAATTCTCATTGGATCACACGCATCAGCACGCATGATTTCCAACAAGTCACTTGCCCGTTTAATTGTACCTGAAAATGGGGTCTTAGTCATCCTGCCCATGAGGCATGGCTCACATGTGTCAAGTGATTCAAAATCAAGTGACTCCAAACATCCATCGACATGGAGTTTCTTCATGCATGTTACGCCAATATGACCTAAGCGGCAGTGCCACAAGAAAGTGGTACTATCATTATTAACTCTACATATTTTGGCGTGAACATGTGTATCACCACGACCGAGATTCAATGAACCATTCACATAGGGTGCATGACCATGGAAGGTATTATTCATGTAAACAGAATAACCATTATTCTCTAATTTAAATGAATAACTGTATTGCAATGAACATGATCTAATCATATTCATGCTCAACGTAGACACCTGATAACATTTATCTAGGTTCAATACTAATCCCAAAGGCAGATGGAGCGTGCGATGGTGATCTCATCAACTTTGGAAACACTTCCAACACACATCGTCACCTCGCCCTCAGCCAGTCTCCGTTTAGTCCGTAGCTTTTGCTTCAAGTCACCAATGATAGCAACTGAACCGGTATCCAATACCCAAGTGCTACCAGGAGTACTAGTGAGGTACACATTAATAACACGTATATACTTTGTTGAAGTTTCCAGCCTTCTTATCTACCATGCATTTGGGGTAATTCCGCTACTAGTGACTGTTCCCCTTACAATAGAAGCACTTAGTCTCGGGATTGGGTTCAACCTTGGGTTCCTTCACTAGAGCAGCAACTGGTTTGCCATCCATGAAGTTTCCCTTCTAGCCCTTGCCCTTCTTGAAACCAGTGGTCTTGTTAAACCATCAACACTTGATGCTCCTTCTTGATTTCTACCTTTTGCGGTCTTAAGCACCGCGAACAACTCTGGGATCAACTCCATCCCTTGCATGTCATAGTTCATCACGAAGATCTAGTAGCTTAGTGATAGTGTCTAGAGAACTCTATCAATCACTATCTTATCTGTAAGTTTAACTCACACTTAATTTAAGTGATTGTAGCACCCAGACATTCTGAGCACATGCTCACTAGCTGAGCTATTCTCCTCCATCTTGTTGGCAAAAGAACTTGTCAGAGGTCTCACACCTCTCAACACAGGCATGAGCCTGAAATCCCAATTTCAGCTCTTGGAACATCTCATATGTTCTATGGCGTTCAAAATGTCATTGGAATCCCGATTCTAAGCCATAAAGTATGGTGCACTAAACTATCAAGTAGTCATCAGGATTTGTCTGTCAGGTGTTCACAACATCCACAGACGACGTTGTAGGGGTTTGCACATCGAGCGGTGCATCAAGGACATAAGCCTTCTGTGTAGCAGTGAGGACACTCCTCAGACTACAGACCTAGTCCGCATCATTGCTTACAATATCTTTCAACTTGGTCTTTCTCTAGGAACGTATTGAAATAGGGAGCTACAACGTGAGCTATTCATCTACAACATATTTGCAAAGATAATTTAGACTATGTTCATGATAATTGAGTTCATCTAATCAAATTATTTAATGAACTCCCACTCAGATAGACATCCCTCTAGTCATATAAGTGAAACATGATCCGAATCGACTAGGCCGTGTCCGATCATCACGTGAGACGGACTAGTCATCAACGGTGAACATCTCATGTTGATCGTATCTTCTATACGACTCATGTTCGACGTTTCGGTCTTCCGTGTTCCGAGGCCATGTCTATACATGCTAGGCTCGTCAAGTCAACCTAAGTGTTTCGCATGTGTCCCGAGGCCATGTCTGTACATGCTAGGCTCGTCAACACCCGTTGTAGTCGAACGTTAGAATCTATCACACCCGATCATCACGTGGTGCTTTGAAACAACGAACCTTCGCAACGGTGCACAGTTAGGGGGAGCACTTTTCTTGAAATTTTAGTGAGGTATCATCTTATTTAATCTACCGTCGTTCTAAGCAAATAAGATGTAAAACATGATAAACATCACATGCAATCAAATAGTGACATGATATGGCCAATATCATTTTGCTCCTTTTGATCTCCATCTTCGGGGCTCCATGATCATCGCTGTCACCGGCATGACACCATGATCTCCATCATCATGATCTCCATCATCGTGTCTTCTTGAAGTTGTCTCGTCATCTATTACTTCTACTACTATGGCTAACGCTTTAGCAATAAAGTAAAGTAATTACATGACATTTATGTTGACACGCAGGTCATAGATAAATTAAGACAACTCCTATGGCTCCTGCCGGTTGTCATACTCATCGACATGCAAGTCGTGATTCCTATTACAAGAACATGATCAATCTCATACATCACATATATCATTCATCACATCCTTTTGGCCATATCGATCACATCACAAGGCATATGCTGCAAAAACAAGTTAAACGTCCTCTAATTGTTGTTGCAAGTTTTTACGTGGCTGCTATAGGTTTCTAGCAAGAACGTTTCTTACCGACGCGAAAACCACAATGTGATATGCCAATTTCTATTTACCCTTCATAAGGACCCTTTTCATCGAATCCGATCCGACTAAAGTGGGAGAGACAGACACACGCTAGCCACCTTATGCAACTAGTACATGTCAGTCGGTGGAACCAGTCTCACGTAAGAGTATGTGTAAGGTCAGTCCGGGCCGCTTCATCCCATGATGCCGCCGAATCAAGATAAGACTAGTAACGGCAAGTAAATTGACAAAATCGACGCCCACAACTGCTTTGTGTTCTACTCGTGCATAGAAACTACGCATAGACCTAGCTCTGATACCACTGTTGGGGATCGTAGCATAAATTTAAAATTTTCTACGCATCACCAAGATCAATCTATGGAGTAATCTAGCAACGAGGGGAAGGAGAGTGCATCTACATACCCTTGTAGATCGCTAAGCGGAAGCGTTCAAGTGAACAGGGTTGATGGAGTCGTACTCGTCGTGATCCAAATCACCGACGATCCTAGCGCCGAACGGACGGCACCTCCGCGTTCAACACACGTACGGAACGGAGACGTCTCCCACGCCTTGATCCATCAAGGAGGAGGGAGAGGTTGAGGAAGAGAGTCCAACAGCAGCACGACGGCGTGGTGGTGATGGAGTGGCAGTTCTCCGGCAGGGCTTCGCCAAGCTCACGCGGAGGAGGAGAGGTATTGGAGGGGAGGGGCTGCGCCAGGTTCAAGGGTGTGGCCGCCCTCCCACCCCTCCACTATTTGTAGGTGGGGAGAGAGGGGGCCGGCCCCCCTTAGATCCCATCTAGGGTTGGGGGCGGCGGCCAAGGGGGGGAGGAGTGCCTCCCAAGTCAAGTGGAGGCCCTCCCCCTTAGGGTTTCCCCTCTCCCATGTGCATGGGCCTTGGGGGGGCTGGTGCCCTTGGCCCATTAAGGTTAGGGAGCCCCCCTACAGCCCATGCTGCTATATTGGACGTGGTGGAACATTTTCCGGACCTCCGGACCCCTCCGGAATCCTCCGGAACCTTCTGGAAGCTTCCCGGTACAATACCGGAAAAAACCGAACTTTTCTCGGAACCCGAACAACAACTTTCCATATATAAATATTTACCTCCGGACCATTCCGGAACTCCTCGTGACGTTCGGGATCTCATCCAGGACTCCGAACAACATTCGGTAATCACATACAAGTCTTCCTAATAACCCTAGCGTCATCGAACCTTAAGTGTGTAGACCCTACGGGTTCGGGAACCATGCAGACATGACCGAGACAACTCTCCGGCCAATAACCAACAGCGGGATCTGGATACCCATGTTGGCTCCCACATGTTCCACGATGATCTCATCGGATGAACCATGATGTTGAGGATTCAATCAATCCCGTATTCAATTCCCTTTGTCCAGCGGTATTGTACTTGCCCGAGATTCGATCGTCGGTATCCCGATACCTTGTTCAATCTCGTTACTGGCAAGTCTCTTTACTCGTTCCATAACACATCATCCCGTGATCAACTCCTTGGTCACATTGTGCACATTATGATGATGTCCTACCGAGTGGGCCCAGAGATACCTCTCCGTTTACACGGAGTGACAAATCCCAGTCTCGATTCGTGCCAACCCAACAGACACTTTCAGAGATACCTGTAGTGAACCTTTATAGCCACCCAGTTACGTTGTGACGTTCGGCACACCCAAAGCACTCCTACGGTATCCGGGAGTTGCACAATCTCATGGTCTAAGGAAATGATACTTGACATTAGAAAAGCTTTAGCATACGAACTACACGATCTTTGTGCTAGGCTTAGGATTGGGTCTTGTCCATTACATCATTCTCCTAATGATGTGATCCCGTTATCAACGACATCCAATGTCCATGGTCAGGAAACTGTAACCATCTATTGATCAACGAGCTAGTCAACTAGAGGCTTACTAGGGACATGGTGTTGTCTATGTATCCACACATGTATCTGAGTTTCCTATCAATACAATTCTAGCATGGATAATAAACGATTATCATGAACAAGGAAATATAATAATAACCAATTTATTATTGCCTCTAGGGCATATTTGCAACAGCGCCCTCCACCCTCGTGGCCCCCCTGACGTACTTCTTCCTCCTATATATCTCCATATACCCTAAAAACATCCGGGAGCACAATAGATCAGGAGTTCCGTCGCCAAAAGCCTCCGTAGCCACCGAAAGCCAATCTAGACCCGTTCCGGCACCCTGCCGGAGGGGGAATCCCTCTCCGGTGGCCATCTTCATCATCCCGGTGCTCTCCATGACGAGGAGGGAGTAGTTCTCCCTCGGGGCTGATGGTATGTACCAGTAGCTATGTGTTTGATCTCTCTCTCTCTCTCGTGTTCTTGAGGTGATACGATCTTGATGTATCGCGAGCTTTTCTATTATAGTTGGATCTTATGATGTTTCCCCCCCCCCTCTACTCTCTTGTAATGGATTGAGTTTCCCCTTTGAAGTTATCTTATCGGATTGAGTCTTTAAATATTTGAGAACACTTTATGTATGTCTTGCCGTGCGTATCTGTGGTGACAATGGGATATCACGTGATTCATTTGATGTATGTTTTGGTGAACAACTTGCGGGTTCCGACCAAGAACCTATGCATAGGGGTTGGCACACATTTACGTCGTGATTCTCCGGTAGAAACTTTGGGGCACTCTTTGAGGTTCTATGTGTTGGTTGAATAGATGAATCTGAGATTGTGTGATGCATATCGTATAATCATACCCATGGATACTTGAGGTGACATTGGAGTATCTAGGTAACATTAGGGTTTTGGTTGATTTGTGTCTTAAGGTGTTATTCTAGTACAAACTCTAGGGTTGTTTGTGACACTTATAGGAATAGCCCAACGGATTGATTGGAAAGAATAACTTTGAGGTGGTTTCGTACCCTACCATAATCTCTTCGTTCGTTCTCCGCTATTAGTGACTTTGGAGTGACTCTTTGTTGCATGTTGAGGGATAGTTATGTGATCCAATTATGTTATTATTGTTGAGGGAACTTGCACTAGTGAAGGTATGAACCCTAGGCCTTGTTTTAACGCATTGCAATACCATTCACGCTCACTTTTATCATTTGTTACCTTGCTGTTTTTATATTTTTAGATTACAAAAACCATTATCTACAATCCATATTGCACTTGTATCACCATCTCTTCGCTGAACTAGTGCACCTATACAATTTATCATTGTATTGGGTGTGTTAGGGACACAAGAGACTCTTTGTTATTTGGTTGCAGGGTTGCTTGAGAGAAACCATCTTCATCCTACGCCTCCTACGGATTGATAAACCTTAGGTCATCCACTTGAGGGAAATTTGCTATTGTCCTACAAACCTCTGCACTTGGAGGCCCAACAACATCTACAAGAAGAAGGTTGTGTAGTAGACATCACGAGGTTCTTATTTGTTTGTATAGGTGTGAGGTGACTTGCGTGTAGTCTCCTACTGGATTGATACCTTGGTTCTAAAAAATGAGGGAAATACTTATGCTACTTTGCTGTTTACCCTTTCCTCTTCAAGGGAAAACCAACACAGTTCTCAAGAGGTAGCAAGAAGGATTTCTGGCGCCGTTGCCTGGGAGATCTACGCACAAGTCAAGACATACCAAGTACCCATCACAAACTCTTATCCCTCGCATTACATTATTTGCCATTTGCCTCTCGTTTTCCTCTCCCCCACTTCACCCTTGCTGTTTTATTCGCCCTCTTTTTCCGTTCGCCTCTTTTTCGCTTGCTTCTTGTGTCGTCGTGTGTTGTCATGGCTAATCCTTCTATCATTGTTAGTACTACCGATCATGAAGTTCTTAATTTTAAACAAAGGGAGGGGGAAAATCTAAAAGATGCTTGGAACAGATATATTAGGAAGGGGGAAAATTTGCAATGCTCAGAATAGATCTACTAGGAAGCAATCCACTTCCGTTCTTCTATGCAATTTTTATGTAGGCATCACTCCTTGGAACAGATATATTCTTGATACCATTACCGGAGGTAATTTCTTGGGTATCCATACTTTTGATTCTTATAATGTTATGATAGATTTGTTTGGCCCCACCTCTTTTGGTTAATGGAACTATTTTAACTTTAGAACATGTGATGAAAAGGCTTGAAATTATTGAAAATAAAGTTGCCTCTGTGGAGTTGATTGAAAGTTTGGATAAAAAGATCCACAACCAAATCACCCAATTTGGATCTAAGGTAGGGGTTACTCTGATTTTTTTAAAGAAAAAGAACCTATAGTTAATGAAAGAATAGATCAAGATTCCACAAGAATTGGTAAACTTGAGGATATTATTACTAATTTAGGGTCTGCCTTTTCATCCGTTCAAAATACTCCAAATCCTCCTACTACCAAGATTGCCAAATTAATGTATGTTCCTAAAAATAAGGGTGAATCTTCTAGTAAGGAAAATGCGGATCTCAAATCAATAAGTGTTCACCCCAACTTCTTCAATATCATTAAGGAACCTTTTGCTACAAATGAATTTCTTAATTTCTTGCCTAGGAGTTTGATCATTAATAAAAAGAAGGAAACTTCCAAGGGTTATAAGTGTTCTATTGAAGAATTACATACCAAAGATGATAATACCTAGATCTATTCTTGTTTTTATGCCTAGCTAGGGGCGTTAAACGATAGCGCTTGTTGGGAGGCAACACAATTTTATTTTTGTTTCTTGCTTTTTGGTTCTGTTTAGTAATAAATAATTCATCTAATCTCTGTTTATATGTGGTTTTATGCTTTTAATTAGTGTTTGTGCCAACTAGAACCTTTGGGAAGACTTGGGGGAAGTTTTTGCGATCTTGTTGTAAAAAACAGAAACTTTAGCGCTCACGAGTTTTGCTGCTATTTTTTACAGGAGAGTGCGATTAGGTTGATTATTTTTGAAGATGATTAATAGACAAATATATCACGTCCACCAATTTATTTCAGAATTTTTGGGGTTACAGAAGTATTCTAAACCTAAAGATTACTACAGACTGTTCTGTTTTTGACAGATTCTGTTTTTCGTGTGTTGTTTGCTTATTTTGATGAATCTATGGCTAGTATCGGAGGGTATGAACCATAGAGAAGTAGGAATACAGTAGGTTTAACACCAATATAAATAAAGAATTATTTCATTACAGTACCTTAAGTGGTGGTTTGTTTTCTTATACTAACGGAGCTCATGAGATTTTCTGTTGAGTTTTCTGTTGTGAAGTTTTCAAGTTTTGGGTAAAGATTTGATGGGTTATGGAATAAGGAGTGGCAAGAGCCTAAGCTTGGGGATTCCCAAGGCACTCCAAGGTAAATTTCAAGGACAACCAAAAGCCTAAGCTTGGGGATGCCCCGGAAGGCATCCCCTCTTTCGTCTTCGTCCATCGATAACTTTACTTGAGGCTATATTTTTATTCACCACATGATATGTGTTTTGCTTGGAGCGTCTTGTATGATTTGAGTCTTTGATTTTTAGTTTACCACAATCATCCTTGATGTACACACCTTTTGGGAGAGGCACACATGAATCGGAATTTATTAGAATACTCTATGTGCTTCACTTATATCTTTTGAGCTAGATAATTTTGCTCTAGTGTTTCACTTATATCTTTTAGAGCACGGTGGTGGTTTTATTTTATATAATTTATTGATCTATCATGCTTCACTTATATTATTTTGAGAGTACTTTAAGAACAACATGGTAATTTGCTTTGGCTATAAAATTGGTCCTAATATGATAGGCATCCAAGATTGGTATAATAAAAACTTTCATAAAAAGGTGCATTGAATACTATGAGCAGTTTGATACGTGATAATTGTTTTGAGATATAAAGATGGTGATGTTAGAGTTTTGCTAGCTTAGTAGTTGTGAATTTGAGAAATACTTGTGTTGAATATTTCAAGTCCCGTAGCATGCACGTATGGTAACCGTTGTGTAACAAATTTGAAACATGAGGTGTTCTTTCATTGTCTTCCTTATGAGTGGCGGTCGGGAACGAGCGATGGTCTTTCCCTACCAATCTATCCCCCTAGGAGCATGCGCATAATGCTTGGTTTTCGGTGACTTGTAGATTTTTGCAATAAGTATGTGAGTTCTTTATGACTAATGTTGAGTCCATGGATTACACGCACTCTCACCTTTCCATCATTGCTGGCATCTTCGGTACCATGCATTGCCATTTCTCACCTTGAGAGTTGGTGCAAACTTCACCGGTGCATCCAAACCCCGTGCTATGATATGCTCTATCACACATAAACCTCCTTATATCTTCCCCAAAATAGCCACCATACCTACCTATTATGTCATTTCCATAGCCATTCCGAGATATATTGCCATGCAACTTTCCACCGTTTTATTTATGACATGCTTCATCATTGTCATATTGCCTTGCATGCATGATCATGTAGTTGACATCGTATTTGTGGCAAAGCCACCATGCATAATTTACCATACATGTCACTCTTGACTCATTGCCCTACCCGGTACACCGCCGGAGGCATTCATATAGAGTCATATTTTGTTCTAGTATCGAGTTGTAATCATTGAGTTGTAAATAAATAAAAGTGTGATGATCATCATTAATAGAGCATTGTCCCAAATAAAAAATGGGAAAAGGCCAAATAAAAAAAGAGAGGCCCAAAAAGGAATAAAAAGGGATAATGCTACTATCCTTTTTTTCACACTCGTGCTTCAAAGTAGCACCATGATCTTTATGATAGAGAGTCTTTTGTTTTGTCACTTTCATATACTACTGGGAATTTTTCATTATAGAACTTGGCTTGTATATTCCAACAATGGGCTTCCTCAAATGCCCTAGGTCTTCGTGAGCAAGCAAGTTGGATGCACATCCACTTAGTTTCTTTTGTTGAGCTTTCATACATTTATAGCTCTAGTGCATTCGTTGCATGGCAATCCCTCTCCTTGCATTGACATCAATTGATGGGCATCTCCCTAGCCCGTTGATTAGCCGCGTTGATGTGAGACTTTATCCTTTTTTGTCTTCTCCACATAACCCCCACCATTATATTCTATTCCATCCATAGTGCTATATCCATGGCTCACGCTCATGTATTGCGTGAAAATTGAAAAAAAGTTTGAGAATACTAAAGTATGAAACAATTGCTTGGCTTGTCATCGGGGTTGTGCATGATGAGAGCATTCTTGTGTGAAGAAAATGGAGCATGACCAAACTATATGATTTTGTAGTGATGAACTTTCTTTGGCCATGTTATTTCGAGAAGACATGATTTCTTAGTTAGTATGCTTGAAGTATTATTATTTTTATGTCAATATTAAACTTTTTTCTTGAATCTCTCAGATCTGAATATTCATGCCACAATAAAGAAAATTACATTGAGAATTATGCTAGGTAGCATTCCACATCAAAAATTATGTTTTTATCATTTACCTACTCGAGGACGAGCAGGAATTAAGCTTGGGGATGCTTGATACGTCTCCAACGTATCTATAATTTTTTATTGTTCCATGATATTATATTATCTGGTTTGGATGTTTAATGGGCTTTATTATACACTTTTATATTAATTTTGGGACTAACCTACTAACCCAAGGCCCAGTGCAAATTGTTGTTTTTTGCCTATTTCAGTGTTTCGTAGAAAAGGGATATCAAACGGAATCCAAACGGAATGAAACCTTCGGGAGAGTTATTTTTGGAACAAACGTGATCTAGGGGACTTGGAGTAGACGTGAAGAAAGGAGCGAGGAGGCCATGAGGCAGGGAGGCGCGCCCCCCACCCTCGTGGGCCCCTCGCAGCTCCACCGACCTACTTATTCCTCCTATATATATCCATATACCCCAAAAACATCCAGGAGCACCATGAAACCCTATTTCCATCACCGCAACCTTCTATACCCAAGAGATCCCATCTTGGGGCCTTTTCGGAGCTCCGCCGAAGGGGGAATTGATCACGGAGGGCTTCTACATCAACACCTTGGCCTCTCCGATGATGTGTGAGTAGTTTACCACAGACCTTCAGGTCCATAGTTATTAGCTAGATGGCTTCTTCTCTCTCTTTGGATCTCAATACAAAGTTCTCCTCGATCTTCTTGGAGATCTATTTGATATAATTCTTTTTGCGGTGTGTTTGTCGAGATCCGATGAATTGTGGGTTTATGATCAAGATTATCTATGAACAATATTTGATTCTTCTCTGAAATCTTTTATGTATGATTTGTTATCTTTGCAAGTCTCTTCGAATTATCAGTTTGGTTTGGCCTACTAGATTGATCTTTCTTGCAATGGAGAAGTGCTTAGCTTTGGGTTCAATCTTGCGGTGTCCTTTCCCAGTGACAACAGGGGCAGCAAGGCACGTATTGTATTGTTGCCATCGAGGATAAAAATATGGGGTTTATATCATATTGCTTGAGTTTGTCCCTCTACATCATGTCATCTTGCCTAATGTGTTACTCTGTTCTTATGAACTTAATACTCTAGATGCATGCTGGATAGCGGTCGATGTGTGGAGTAATAGTAGTAGATGCGGAATCGTTTCGGTCTACTTGTCGCGGACGTGATGCCTATATACATGATCATGCCTAGACATTCTCATAATTATGCACTTTTCTAGCAATTGCTCGACAGTAATTTGTTTACCCACCGTAATACTTATGCTATCTTGAGAGAAGCCACTAGTGAAACCTATGGCCCCCGGGTCTATCTTCTATCATATACGTTTCCAATCTATTTTACTTTGCAATCTTTACTTTCAATCTATATCATAAAAATACCAAAAATATTTATCTTATTATCTCTATCAGATCTCACTCTCGTAAGCGACCATGAAGGGATTGACAACCCCTTTATCGCGTTGGTTGCGAGGTTTTTATTTGTTTGTGTAGGTGCGAGGTGACTTGCGTGTAGTCTCCTACTGGATTGATACCTTGGTTCTCAAAAACTGAGGGAAATACGCATGCTACTTTGCTGCATCACCCTTTCCTCTTCAAGGGAAAACCAACGCATTGCTCAAGAGGTAGCAGGGCGCGCCCAGGGGGGTAGGGCGCGCCCCCCACCCTCGTGGATGGTGGGTGGCCCCCTCTGGTATTTTCTTCGCCCAATATTTTTTATATATTCTGAAACATGCTCCCGTGAAGTTTTAGGACTTTTGGAGTTGTGCAGAATAGGTCTCTAATATTTGCTCCTATTCTAGCCCAGAATTCCAGCTGCCGGCATTTTCCCTCTTCATGTAAACCTTGTAAAATAAGAGAGAATAGGCATAAGTATTGTGACATAATGTGTAATAATAGCCCATAATGCAATAAATATTGATATAAAAACATGATGCAAAATGGACGTATCACCAAGCTGGCCTCGTTCCAATCTATAAGGGCATGTACAATGGTTGATAAGATAGTGTTATCTTAAGTATTGCATGCAATTTAGAGATGGCAAAAAAAGATGTCTACAATGGATCATCTCTTAGCCTTATCTTCAATAACTAGTCATTCCTAGAAACGTGATGAGACATATTGTGCTAAGAGATCATCTCTTGTCTTCTCTTAAATAAGAGAAGGCATGCCTTTTCTTAACAGTTCTCTCTCCTCCACCTCATCATTTATCATACGTGGCACTCCTAATATAGCACCATTGTACATGCCCTAAATACGCGCACCCAATCGACTCGCTTCCACCAATCCACCAAACCCCCTTGTGCCGATCAAAAACATCGCCGCACTCCTCCGTCAAGGTATGCGTCCTCTTGACCCTCCTTCGGCACTCACCTGTTCGATTCTCGGTTGGCTTCATGTTAAATTTCGTAGACCTAAATCGATCTAGCATCCTATCCTTGTGATTAAACCATCGATCAGCTATCAAGATCTCTAGATCCATTAGCATTGAACTATGAGTAGTAGATCAGTCGATAGTAATGTGGATCCTTGTAGATTGCACTCGGATGCTGCTCTTTGTACATTGATTGAACCAACTTGTTGGGAAGGGTTGATTAGTGTTGCGACATCATCACATGTCGTTTGTGGATTGTAACTTATACTCCCTCTGGTCCTAAATATAAGTCTTTTTAGACATTTCAAATGGAATACAACATATGGATGTATGTAAACATATCTTAGAGTGTAGATTCACTCATTTTGCTTCGTATGTAGTCACTTGTTGGAATCTCTAGAAAGATTTATATTTGGGAATGGAGGGAGTATATGCACATGTCTTTTACGTCGACCCCAAAAATATCTCTCCTGCTAAATGTTTCTGGTTCGCCTCATCTATGTGTTGCTCTTTGGCTCTTCCAATCACTAGTAGAAAACAGAGCTTTGGTCACAGCTCGATATACATACTAGTCCCGGTTGCATTATGAACCGGGACTAATGTGAGCATTAGTCCCGGTTCGAGCGGTTAAAGGCATTAGTCCCGGTTCAAATGAGACCTTTAGTCCCGGTTTGGGACACGAACCAGGACTAAAGGGTGCGATGCCCTTTAGTCCCGGTTCATGTCTCAAACCGGGACTAAAGGGGATCGTGTCTCAAACACTACCCCTCGCCCCCCCTGGTGTATCGTCATTTCAGTTGTGAAAAAAAAACAAAAGAAAATGATAAAAACTTCAAAAAATAAAATCCTTCGAGATGTAGTTATATTACTACATCTACTAGTTAGGAAAATTAAAAGAACTTAAATTTGGACATGTTTTGGAAAGAAGTGTTATGAAAAAGTAAAATGGCTATAACTTTTGCATATGATGTCGAAAAAAATGTATAATATATCAAAATAGTTAGCACGAAAACCCACATCCGATTTTGACTGCCATAGGCCATTTTGCAAATTTTTAGAATCCTCAAATTCTAAAAGGAAAAAAAGTTATGCTCAAATTCCATTTTTTTTAATTTTGGTTAAATATGGTCAAGTTATGGTCAAACTACTTATTCAAGAAGTATTAGTGTTACTAAATAATTATTCAAGAATATTAGTGTTACTAAATAATTATTTCATTTTTTGAATTTTGGTCAAATCTGGTCCAACCGTGGTCAAACTATGGTCAAACAATGGTCAAACTACTTATTCAAGAAATATTAGTGTTACTAAATAATTATTGTTTTTTAGAATAATAGTTTCAAACTCAAAAAGTGAAACGTGTGACTTCATGCTCAAGCTAAACTCCTGAGGGTTAATAGGATTGACATCTTACTATTGTTAGGAAAATAACAAGTGCAGACTTGGAAACGAGGGGGAATAGAACCCGGAAGTTAAGCGTGCTCAGGCTGGAGTAGTGAGAGGACGGGCGACCGGCCGGGAAGTTAAACGATTTGGAATGATGAGGGGTGATTAGAGGTTAGAGGTTAAATTGAGCAGTGATGAGGGGTGATTAGAGATTAAATTGTAAAATAATTCAGAAATTTAAAAATCGGGAAAAAATAAAAAAAATCGTAAAATTTCCTTTAGTCCCGGTTGGTAATACCAACGGGACTAAAGGTGGAGCTCCAGACAGCGGCCACGTGGAGGGACTAAAGGCCCTCTAGAACCGGGACAAATGTGCATTTTTCTACCAGTGAATGGTCAACGCACATATGTTAGCACAATCTGCTTAGTCAATATTCTTTCACGATGATGTGATTACTATTTATTGGTTTTTATTTAAAACATTGGAGATAAACCTCAAGAGTTGTATCATCAACCTTACTATTCCATGATTATGTGGTTGCTATTGGTAGCTGTCGATTGTTTACTGCGGATTTACTCTTTTGTCATGAAAAGATTTAAACTGCATCCTTACGATTTCTGACTTTTCTTAAGCACTTGACTGGATTATTCTGTACCTACTTGGTGAATTAACCTTGCCGGTTTGCAAATTCCCACGATGCAGATGCAGATCTTTGCGAAGACCCTCACTGGCAAGACTATCACCCTCGAGGTGGAGTCCTCCGACACCATCGACAATGTTAAGGCGAAGATTCAAGACAAGGAGGGCATCCCGCCGGACCAGTAGCATCTGATATTCACAGGCAAGCAGCTCGAGGACGAACGTACTCTTGCTGATTACAACATTCAGAAGGAGTCCACCCTTCACCTGGTGCTCCGCCTCCGTGGTGGCCAGTGATTTCTTTGGAAAATTGTTTCATGGGTCCTGGTAGTTGTCTCTATGGTTATGTGTGAGTCGTGTCATCATGTGTTACTATTGTCAGTGTCTTAGTTCTGTATTTTGTGTGCGAACATCTGTTGCTGCTGTGTAGCAGTGTGGTCTCTGTTATGTGTTTTAAGTGGGAGTGTGGAACTTAATCTTCTTACGCTGTGATTGTGGTTTCTCAAATTCGTCAAATGATCGGAGCTTCAGATGGTAACATGATTCATCCTTGCTGAAGGAGGTTCATGCGGCCAGAGGTCAGCAGGCTTCAGTTAGTTCCTTGGAATGTTGACGGAGGGACTCCGCCGTCATTAGTTTCCTTCCACTTTAGATAATAATATGTCGTCGTTTTGTGTAAATGCATGATTGCACAGTTCCAAAATCGTGATGCCAGACACAACACCACACTTACTGAATGATTAATAAGACCTATCAAGATTCATAGAAGAAAAAATATCACTAAAGTACTCAACCCAAGTTTACATTGAAAAAATTGTTGAAAATCATCTTGTTCTTCTTACGCACAACACCACACTTTGCTCGGTGTTGTTGGGAGTCCGACGTGGCAGACATCAGCTCATTTCAAATGTCCGGAATAGTCTGGATAAATTTGGTGACCGTCACCAAAAGTGTGTCCGATTCAGGCATTTGTGGATGATTGGTGATCCCGTTGAAGTTGTCTTTAGTTTCCTTGTGGTGAAACCTACCCAAACCAACCCACTCGAATTCAAGTGGTACTCGCATTTTTCTGAATTTGTTTCAACTTCTTCGACGCTATTTTTTCAGTGGTATGGCGTGCCCGTCAACTACGAGCAATGACCGTGCCATGAATGGCTCATGTCCCAGCCACCTTGTTTGCTACCATTGTGAATCTCGCCAGTAAAACTGTAGCTACACTCAAGCAATGATTATTTTGTCAAGCCTCATGCCAAGGTCCCCTAGTTGCCTAAGGCCTACCACTGCCATTGATTATGAGGTGTTTACATCAAAACTAAATCAATATTAAAATTTCTCGACTCAGTCTCTCAAAAATGCTCATGTCATTAAAGCATCTCCAATTGATAATGTAAAATACATCATCATCAAAAAGTGGTTAGAGTAAAATATACGTCACCAAAAAAGTGGGTTTTTACATCACCAAAACATCCAACTACAACAAATAGTTTAAAATAGGGCACACATGAAAGCCGCTCCAATAGATGATGTAAAATATCTTGTGCAAATTTGGTCGAACACCTTGTGTGTGAGGTGGAACAAACCAGGCAGCTGCATGTCGGAGCATAGATGGTAGTTGCGGCGGTGACGAGCAGCTGGAGAAAGCGTCTCCTATGCCTCCTTGATGCTTGTCGGCTGGTGGCTGGCCCTAATTTCGACGACACACCACCGGCGATTCAACACCAACGATGCCGACCAAAGCAGTGGTCGGCCGGCTTGGTTATGGTGGTCGCGCAACTGCTTGCAGTGGCTCCGGCAGCCAGTAGCCATACTCCGACGACGACCACGAGCTGCGGGAGCCATCGGGGTGCCGGCACTCTGGCCAACAGCCAAATCTATCGAAACACGGCGCGCCATCACTTGGTGCCATGTTTTAAATCACGAGCAAATCTTGAGTAATTTCTTTTACATTTAAATTATATGTTGGAGTCTGTACCTTGGTGATGTAAAAATCAGTTGCTTTCATATCTGCATCATCTATTGGAGATGCTCTTAGGAACCCAAAAAAGAGAGGAGATACTCTTAGGAAGGGTTGTGTTTTTTTACAGAGTAGAGATTTCATTTCTCAGATAATAACAATGTTAAAGATGAAATGAAATCCGCTGAGTCATCTTCCCAAACAGAAGAATTCTTCATCATATACGCTTGTTTAGCCAAAGCATTTGTTGCGATGTTTTTGCTTCTTGGTTGCATGGAGAAAATTTCACCTCTCCAAAGTCATAAGGGAGTTGAGCGCATTCAACAATCATTGCTGCTTGCGAACCATTGAATCTATATGGATCTTTGTTTGCATCAATTACAAGTTCATAATCTGACTCAATGTCAGGACCCCGATTCCAAGTCACATCGATCTAGCCGGTAACACCTCATATCACTTTGCGGCCTCACACATGGTATTCCCACGGGTGTCGCCTTACCATGGCCCGGGACCATTTGCTCCTTTTGGCTCACGTATATGATAGTGTCACTAGCATCCATATGACAGAGAACCCGGGCCGACATGACTAGTCGTGAACCCAAAGTGGCACTAACTTACGGAGACAAGCATACATGAATCAACATCGAGCATGTCGATCAGCAGCGTGCGAATCCGGGCTATAGCACTGGGCTAACAGGACTCCGGGAACCCAGGCTGTAGCAGGCTAGGCAGGACTCCAGATATCATCGTGTGACATTTCCCCGAAGGGACAGACACATGAACGAAGTGAATCACATGCCAGCCAGTCAAGTGTTCCAGAGCAGTAGTGCTGGGCTAGCAGGACTCCGATGAACCGGGCTGTAGAGGACTACTATGGCTCATGGAAGCACAAGACTACATTTCCCCATAAGAGAGGCTACCAAGGATAAACAACTAGGTTGTCGGATCCCACGCATACCAAGCATTCCAATCATACACACAATATGCTCGATATGTGTGAATACAACATGGCATCACAACATAACTCTATGACTCAAGTATTTATTCATTAGGCTCCGAGGAGCGTGATATTACAAACATGGGTCTCATGACCCAACATTCAGAGCATACATGTCAAAGCACATGCGGAAGCTTAACATGTCTGGGTACAGACATCTACAAATGAAAAAGGCTGAGAAGCCTGACTATCTACCAGATCCTGTCGAGGGCACAAGATCGTAGCTGAGGTATCAAGCTAAACTTCAAAGTCCACACGGAACTACTAGCTGGACTGACGTCTCTCTGCAAAACATAAAATAGGCAAACGTGAGTACAAATGTACGCAGCAAGACTTACATCAGAACTAACTACATATGCATCGGTATCAACAATGGGGGTGGTGGAGTTTTAACTGCAGCAAGCCAGCTTTGACTCGGTGGCTATCTTAAACTATGACTACAAGTAACTCTTTTGAGGTGGCTCACACGAGTCCACATATTCACCATATCAATACACCACTATGGATCCGCTCCCGTCTCCCTACGAGAAGGCCATCCATAGCACTCACGCTTATCTTACGAGTTTTAGAGTATCCACTTCAAGTTATCTATGAACTGTTATAGGCAACCCAGAAGTCCTTTACCGCGTACACGGCTATTCGAATAGATCATTTATAACCCTGCAAGGGTGTACTTCTTCACACACGCTCTCGCCACTTACCACCATGTACACGTTGTGTATCTCGGCAACCTTCAAGCGGAAGCCTGGCGAGGGAGTCGGCCACGACCTGACTAACCACACAAGTCTCTAGTCCAGGTTTATCGCCTATTCAGGTTCTATCCACGAGGAGATCCGGCCGGAGTTTCGCTCACAGCCCCAAACGATGTGTGCAGGGTTCCCGAGACACCAAACGGGCGCCCCGTACACCGTGCCACGGTGTAGCTACCGCATCATAGCCCACCCCTAGGGTCAGCGCTACGCACGGCCGCCAACACATATCCTATAAACACCAGAAACTAGCTGCAACTCCTGGACAGAGGACTAGGGCAGTTAATAAGTCGAGAGGGTCAATTAAGGATCCCAATGAGTGGTAGTAGCTGTTCATGGATCACAAACACAGAACTCAGTTCCTGAGAACGGTTTCAATGAGACAACCCACCACGTACTCCTACATGGCCTCTCATCGCTACCTTTACCAAATCGTGTTCACACACTTAGCTCACACACAGTAGGACATGTTCATCACCATTCCAATTCATCCCCGATGAATCAGACCTGACTCAACTCTAAGCAGTAGCAGGCATGACAAACAAGCATGAATGAGTAGGCACATCAGGGCTCAAACAAATCCTACTCATGCTAGTGGGTTTCATCTATTTACTGTGGCAATGACAGGTCATGCAGAGGAAAAGGGGTTCAACTACCGCAGCATGTAACAGTTGAATCGTTGTTGTCCTAATGCAGTAAAAGAGAGCAGTAGCGAGAGAGTGGGATTGTATCGGAATGAACAAGGGGGTTTTGCTTGCCTGGCACTTCTGAAGATAGTATAGCTCTTCATCGGTGTCATCGAACTCATCGTCGGAATACGTCTATCAAGAGGGGACAAATGCCGGCAACAGAGAAGGAGAGCACAATCAATGCAACGCACAATATGGTGCATGATCATGACATGTCAATATGATGTGTTTTGAGCTAATGCAACTAGCAACATGTTAAATGGAGTTGGTTTGAACCCTAGGTTCAAATTCAAACTCCATATGTGAGGGTTTAAATGCCATTTATATGATTTGGCCTAAACAGCAGCCATAAGTTGTTTTAACATGCATGAAAATGGTACAGATGGATAGATTGGATTTTTCTGATCATTTTTCATATATAATTTATTTCATTCTGAGCTACGATTGATTTTATATGATTTTTAGAAGTTTAAAACATTTTCTGGAATTTCCTGTGAAAGAATAAATCCAGAAAAAGAGTTATTGCGTCAGCATGACGTCGGGGTGACATCAGCAGGTCAAAGGCGCCAGCCCAGGTCAAACCTGATGGCTGGGACCCACACGTCAGTGAAACAACTAACTAACAGAGTTAGTTAGTGTTAGGTTAGCACTAACCTAGGTTAATTAGGGCCTGGGCCCACATGCCAGTGGCTCATCTAATTAACTAGGTTAATTTAACACTAATTAAACCTACACTAATTAAGTAGGGGCCTGGGTCCACCTTTCGTTGACCCAGGGGAGTCAAACCCTAGGTCAAACGAGGTCAACTCGCCGGCGGCTCGACGCCGGCGACGACAGACGCGGCGGAGGGACTCGGAAATGGGCCACAGGGCATCATTTTGGCCGCGGTCTGTTGCGTTCGAACGCAAGCAGTGGTGCGCATCGAGTGGTGGCAGCGGTAGGTGCTGGGGTGGCCGGAAGAGTGGCCGGCGACGAGGTTCAGCGGCGGCAGCAGCTCGGGCATCCTCGGGGTGGCGCTTCAGAGCACGGGAGGAGGCGCTGCGGGTGTCTACAGGCTCATGGGATCGTGCTGAGCACGATGGTGTGCTCGGGCACGAGCTGTGGTGGCTGTGGCCACGACGGCGATGTGCGGGGGCGGCGGCGAGCTTCGGCCGTTGTGGAAGACGGAGCTAGCGGACGGGAATGGAGGGGGCGAGCACAGGGGGAGAATCAGGAGCTCACGGAGAGTGCAGAGGTGGCCTCAGCGTGCTCAGGGAAGCATCGGAGCGGGCGGGGCGGCGAGAGGGATCTCCGGTGGCCGGCGACGAAGATGATGAAGATGGCGTTGATGCAAGGCCTCCGGCGGGGCGTGGCTGGAAGGAGAGGATGAGGGAGGCGTGGCGATGCTCGTGGACACGTCGGGGAGGCGAGGGGAGCACGGAGGCTGCGGCGTTACGGCGGCGCGGCTGCGGCTGCGCTCGGGCACGAGAGGAAGAGAGAGCAGGGAAGAGGTCGGGAGAGAGTGAGAGGGTTCCAGGGGGTGCGTGGCGCTGCAAGAGACGTCCAGGGGAAGGAGGAGGCAGCCAGGCAGGGAGGAGGTGGCCGGCGTGTGGCTGCGCGCGCCGGGCACGCGCCCCTGCCTACTGGCGCGAGGAGGAAGGCGACAGAGGGCTGCGGTGGTGGGCTGGGCCGGCCACTTGGGCCGCCAGGTAAGCCCCGGTGAGGTTCCTTCTCTCTCTCTTTCTGTTTCAGTTTTCTATTTTTCTGTAATCTTTGTGGGTTTTCTAAAAAATACCTAGACCCTTTCAAAAATCACCAAACTGCACATTCCCATTGTATAGAATATATCCAACATGGAACATTTCAGTTTAGGATTACTTGAGCATTTAAAATATTTACTAACATTTAAATGCCCAAATTCAAATAACATATGATTTAATCCAGTGACCTTTGGATGACCTAGAAATTTGTGCACCATTTTTGTCAGAGGTTCTAGACCACGACAAAGATGATGAACATTTTAGAAGGGCATTTTGGGTTCATTGAAAATGATTTTAGTAACCCTAGTTGGTTTAAGGGGGGTGCTGGGGGTTCTGACATCCCCATTTCAAGTTTCTGAGGAATTTAAAAATAATGCAACACCATATGCTAGCACTAAGCAGTACCAAAAGCTAGGGATGTGACACTCAACCTCTACCCTCGAGAATCCCACATGAGCTGACAAATTAATACCATTCCCGAGAGCAATTGTTTCAGTAGAAGCCACATCCGAAAGATGTGGAACGAACCATGTTGCATCTGCTACAAAACATCATTCATCTCTGATGACTGTTCGAGTAGCTCCTGATCAATCTTCTATGTGGAATGAGACATCTACATTAACTTTCAAAAAGTCGTGCAACGGTTTGCACCACTTTTTCGGTCCCTTCTTCCTTTCGTTCTTCTTTTTAGTCACTCTCTGGAATTTTGTGGCAATTGCTCTGATGGATGTTGTTGTTCTACCTACTGGAAGTACTGATACACCCATTGTTAGCTGTCAGCGTTGCCACCATAGGTACCAAGATGCCACAACCACAAGCTCAGACCTCCAATACTCTTCCCTGAGTTCCGATGTCTACTACACAACCTTCTTCTTGTAGACGTTGTTGGGCCTCCAAGTGCAGAGGTTTATAGGACAGTAGCAAATTTCCCTCAAGTGGATGACCTAAGGTTTATCAATCCGTGGGAGGCGAGGATGAATATGGTCTCTCTCAAACAACCCTGCAACCAAATAACAAAGAGTCTCTTGTGTCCCCAACACACCCAATACAATGGTAAATTGTATAGGTGCACTAGTTTGGCGAAGAGATGGTGATACAAGTGCAATATGGATGGTAGATATAGGTTTTTGTAATCTGAAAATATAAAAACAGCAAGGTAACTAATGATAAAAGTGAGCGTAAACGGTATTGCAATGTGTTGAAACAAGGCCTAGGGTTAATACTTTCACTAGTGCAAGTTCTCTCAACAATAATAACATAATTGGATCATATAACTATCCCTCATCATGCAACAAAGAGTCACTCCAAAGTCACTAATAGCGGAGAACAAACGAAGAGATTATTATAGGGTACGAAACCACCTCAAAGTTATCCTTTCTGATCGATCTATTCAAGAGTCTGTAGTAAAATAACATGAAGCTATTCTTTCCGTTCAATCTATCATAGAGTTCATACTAGAATAACACCTTAAGACACAAATCAACCAAAACCCTAATGTCACCTAAATACTCCAATGTCACCTTAAGTATCCATGGGTATGATTATACGATATGCATCACACAATCTCAGATTCATCTATTCAACCAACACAAAGAACTTCAAAGAGTGCCCCAAAGATTCTACCGGAGAGTCAAGACGAAAACGTGTGCCAACCCCTATGCATAAGTTCACAAGGTCACGGAACTCACAAGTTGATCACCAAAACATACATCAAGTGGATCACATGATATCCCATTGTCACCACAGATAAGCACGTGCAAGACATACATCAAGTTTTCTCAAATCCTTAAAGACTCAATCCGATAAGATAACTTTAAAGGGAAAACTCAATTCATCACAAGAGAGTAGAGGGGGAGAAACATCATAAGATCCAAATATAATAGCAAAGCTCACGATACATCAAGATCATGCCGACTCAAGAACACGAGAGAGAGAGAGAGAGAGATCAAACACATAGCTACTGGTACATACCCTTAGCCCTGAGGGAGAACTACTCCATCCTCGTCATGGAGAGCACCGGGATGATGAAGATGGCCACCGAAGAGGGATTCCCCCTCCGGCAATGTGCTGGAATGGGTCTAGATTGGTTTTCGGTGGCTACGGAGGCTTCTGGCGGTGGAACTCCCGATCTAGGTTTCTTTCTGGAAGTTTTGGGTTATATATGAGGTGTTGGAGTTGGGGACAAGTCAGGGGGTTCTCGAGGCATCCACGAGGCAGGGGGCGCGCCCCCACCCTCGTGGTGGCCTCGGGACTCTTCTGGCCCACCTCCGGTACTCCGTGGGCTTCTTCTGGTCCAAAAATAGTCTCCATGAAGTTTCAGGTCAATTGGACTCCGTTTGATTTTCCTTTTCCGCGATAGTTAAAAACAAGGAAAATACAAAAACTGGCACTGGGCTCTAGGCTAATAGGTTAGTCCCAAAAGACATATAAAATAGCATATTAATGCATATAAAACATCCAAGGTTGATAATATAATAGCATGGAACAATAAAAAATTATAGATACGTTGGAGACGTATCAAGTTCTCATCTATAATTTGGTTCAAGTTAACAAAAACCAACATGTCCCGGCATATGGCCTTCCTGTTCGCCTTTGTTAGATCCAACTCTTCCTAAATTTTTCTAACCCTCTTAGAGTTGAAAAGATAGTGTTGAATATCCTTGGCCCCCCTCAAGCAGATTGGACATTGTGCTTGTGTTAAAACATGTCTTTTTGTCAGTACGCCCTTACAGGGAAGGATGTAATACTTTCTAGAGGAAAATTTTATAACCTTAGTCATCGCCTTAAGTTTCCAGATGTCAGCCCAAATGGGGTTTGGATTTGCTCGACCATGGCCATCCTTCGCATGCATACGCTGTCCACACTTATGATCCCATTCCCTATGATAAGCAGATTGAACAGAGAATGTACCAGACTTAGTATAATGCCATGCAACAAAGTGTCATTCCCTAAACATTCAAAGGGATTTGTAATATGTGATGCACATCAACAGGGTAGAATGTATCATGGATTAAATCTTCATCCCAGTTTCCAGTATGTGGGTCAATAAGGGCGTGTTTTGTTACCTGCACCATTTTTTGCCACTTTGCACGTGTGTCTCAAATGGGCCTGGCTGAGGTAAAACAGGCCAAAAACTAGCATCCACACATACTTTGGTTGCCCGCATCTAGGCTTTCTACATAAGGGAACCAATATTGACCCGCAATTTGGTTGCCTGCATTACACTGGGCGCACAAAACTACACGGTGTTTGGTTGCAAACTGCATAAAGTGTTATCACCACTTCTCACTAGTGGTGACCTTACCACACACGACCTGAACGTAGTTTTAGTCCTAGTTAGGAAACATATCATAATTCATCCTAGCTACTAACAAATATCAGTACAAATATAATAGTCAAATGGCTCAATAGGGTAAAGTTCATCAATGCCAAACTAGTTGGAAGTCCATCCTTGTCTTCTTTTTATTCTGCTGATGTTGTCCCTTCTTCTTCTTCTTCTTCTTCTTCTTCTTCTTCTTCTTCTTCTTCTTCTTCTTCTTCTTCTTCTTCTTCTTCTTCTTCTTCTTCTTCTTCTTCTTCTTCTTCTTCTTCTTCTTCAGATCCTTGCCTGGCCTTTGTTTTACCACATTGCCTATGCCCACCCCATCCCTTTTTTCTTCCAGGCTTCACTGTCAAATGCCTCCACACCATGGCCAAAGCTGACAACATCATCAAGCGTCACCTCTTCCTCCTCTGGCACCAGTTCATCACAACCACATTACAAGATCCAGTTACGCAGAATGCAACAAGCAAGAATAAGCTTAAACTGGGCGGGGAAAGTGTGGAATGGCTTTTGATCCAGGGTCATAAACCTATTCTTCAGAGCTCTGAATGCCCTCTCAATTGTAACTCTAAGGCTGGAGTGTCAGTTCCTGTGGAGTCCTGAGCTAGTTCCTACCAGCAAACACGTTCAGATGGTACCTGATTTTCCTGAAGGGTGGAAGAGCACCTGGTCGACATGCATTGCTAACATCTCCTAGGTATAACTTGCCATGAGTATGTTGATGCCATTAGGTTGACTCATGCTATCACTTAGAGTGTTAGCATCATGTCTTGATCCTTTCCAGCCAGCCAGCATGATGGTACCTATTTTTTCTGAAGGGTGGAAGAGCACCCAGTCGACATGCATAGCCAGGATCTCCTAGGTAGAACTTGCCATGAGTATATTGATGCCATTAGGTCAACTCATGTTATCACTTAGAGTGTTAGCATCATGTCTTGATCCTTTCCAGCCAGCCAGCACATATGTGAACTTCAGATCAAAGTCAACAACAACAAGAACATTCTTGCTTTGTGTAATGCTTTCTACCCTTGTATGTTGCAGATTGTGACATTGGCACTCTGGCAGTGATATGTCTATTGCCCCAATGCAATCTTGAAATGGCATTACAAGATGGTGTTATGGCTATAGCAGAACAATACAAGCATATCATGACATGAACTACATACTGTCAGTGCTCACCTTGAAGTATGGACACCATCTTGGACTAGTGTGAATCTTGTTACAAGTCCGGCCTGTTGGTGACCTGATCATTTCTCCGTTGAGTTCCCCAACATCATACATCACTTGCCTGAAGTACCTGGAAATGGTCTCCATTGACCTCCTGAACGTGTTGTGCATAATCCTGAATCTCTGGTTATGACCAAAAACATGAAGGAACGTGGCTACTTGCTCTTCCACACGGGTGTGGATGCTATCTTGTAGTAGCCCCCTGCTCCCGAAGGTCTGCACATGCCTGATGAAAGGTGCTCTTTTCATTTGATGCATCCACATAGCCTCTATGTCATCGCAGTTGTAGATGTAGTTCAGATTCAATATCCTCTCCTGATCCCAGATTAACATTGGACCATAACATATGACAGGCTTATCACCATGACGAATAGCTCCCTTGTGAGCCATGCCTGAATCACAACTATCAGTGTTGCTGCCTAAACTACCAGCTTCGTTCGTTCGACCATAACCTAGGCGACATCGAGGGTGCGGTGAACAATGGAGAAATCGATCCTACACCCTTCCTAACAGCCTAGAAACCAACCTAACATAGGGGGGGGGGGGTTCTATGTTGCTTACCGGCTTTGGAGATAACGACGAGGAAGGAGGGCCCCTGGCTGAGTCGAGGAGGACCAGACAGTGGCCAAGAGGAAGGGGATAAGCAGCTCCTCCTGCTGGAGAGTGCTACTATTGCGTCCGTGGCGCGCCGCTTGCACATATTTGAGTCGCCACCGCCGTCGGTGCTAAGAATAGAGGAAGTGCTTGTCCTAGAGCTAGTGGTGACCGAGTAAATGGGGCGATGAGGCTAGACATCCCGCCTCGACCAATTTCCATCTCCCGCCATCTCCACTCAATTTCCCCTTGCGCCGTCGCAAGTGGCGCTGCCTCCCTTTTGCGCCACACTCAGCCTGGCTCAATGAAAACTGCCGATTCAAGGGTTTCAGTGAGTCAGGCTCTGTGCTACTTTAAGGTTCGTGCCGATGCGAGTTAGGCCTCTTGTTTGCAACCAAACACATTTTTATTGGCCCAACTAGATTTGGTTAGAGGTAATGCAGGCAACCGAACATGTCCTAAGGTCTTCTACTTTGGATAACAGATTTTGCCCTCTCGGAGTGATAATCTTCCTGTTGTTACTTGTTGGAAATCATGAATCTCTCCATATATTGAAAGGGCTGTGTTTGTTCATAAGGTAAAAAATTGCATTGTGAGTTTTAGAAGGAAAAAAGAATCCGCAGCCTCCTGAACTACCCGCTCGGCTCGCATGCCGGCTGAGCCGTGTTGTAATCGAGCCGGTCCCCTTTCCCTTACCCACCCGCATCAACTCGCCCCCGCTGATTCCAACCGGAAAAATCCAAGCGATCGATCTTCAGCTCCCGCGAACCTCCCTCGCCGTCAAGGTATGCGCACGCCACCGATTCCCTCTTCCCCCAAGCTATCTATCTCTTCTTCTTCTTGCGGGGTTCGTCTACGGTCGTCGATTCAGTCAACGCTGCGAGATAGATGAGCGTAGAGACAGCATGCCGATTTCCGTCCGTGTAGATCGTGCTATTCATGTTCTATATACGATTCGTTTATGTGCTGGTAGATCCAATGCTTTTTTTTTCTAGTTGTTGAGGACGAGTGGTGTATGCGCTCTCGTTCAGTTTTATTGCTGTAGATTTCAGTCGACTATTGTTGCTGTCCGCGGTAGTTAATCTAGAGTTTTTGCTTGGGTTTGAACTGATTAATGTTGGACCTGCCGTTGTAGATTCTTGTTTATGTCTGCATCATCAGATTATTTGTCGTCCAACGCACAGTTTCTTGATTTAATTATGCCAAACTCTGTTTCTACCTTTTTCACACACAAAAAAACTCTGTTTCTACCTTTCTGCTCATCTGGGTCATAGCTTGCAAAAACCTCTTACATTACAGGTTATCCGAACTGCAGGTGGGTGGGGTCGATCGGAGGAAGGGGGGAGAAGATGGACGCAGAGCAGGAGTCGCAGTGGGCGGCGGCGCAGGGGATCGGCATCGGCGAGGACCTCGTCCCAGCCGCGCTGCGGCACCTGGAGTTCCTCGCCGCGGTCGACCGCCGCCGGTGGCTCTACGAGGGCCCGCTGCTCCACAGGGCTATACGCAGGTATCGCCATCACATTGGCTTTTCAACAACACAACTTACACAAGAGACCTTTGAGTCTGAAAACCAGTATATTTTCTGAGGTGTTCCATTCTTTTTCTGTCGGGGTGTTATTGATGAACAGCCTCTACTCTCTAGGGTGTGTTGGGAATAAAATTTCTCAGTATCGTTGCCATATTTCGATAAATTCTTGGTGCAGGATAACTCTTGGCGCAATCACTATTTGGAACATTGTCCATGTCTCCTGACGAACACCTGCTTGAGGAAAATTAGACAAAAACCACTAGTTTAGTTTACATTAATATAAGTTGGTGGAAGAGTTTCTGAAACCATCATTCGATCTGTGTTTTCAGTTCCAATTTGTTGCTACAAGTCTGGCCTTATCTGGAAATTTTGGCATGAAAATCTGGCTTCTTATTTAAGTTCAAAGTCCCTATCATGCTGAAATAAGTGATACTATGAAAAAAATCACTCATACTAAATTAATTTATGTTCTGTGTCGAATAGACTTTGAATTATTAATTTGTTGTGGTGCTAGGTACAAAGCTTGCTGGCTTCCTCTTCTTGCCAAGTACACTGAGGCTTCTGTTGCAGATGAGCCTTTGGTTGTTCCGCTTGATTGTGAATGGATATGGCACTGCCATCGGCTTAATCCGGTATGAATATCTAAGTTATTATTAACTCACAGATGCTTGTGTGTCGTTCAAAATCTGTGAACAACACATTTGAGAACTAGTATTTGGCTATTTGCATCTCTTGCATAAAAGAAAATACTAGTGAACATGGTTGGAAATGTCTAAATCAAAATCATCTTGTTATTTCTGGTTTTGCTGTGCTGACAACAATATCTTTCAGACTCAGTACATAAAGGACTGCAAGAGATTATATGGCAGAATACTGGGCACTAACAATGTCAAGTCCTCCATTCAAGCAAAGTCCAAGGATCAGGCTGAGAAAGTTTGGACTGAGTTATATCCTGGGGAGCCTTTTGAGTTGGAGTACACAAGTCCTTCTGACGATTTTGTTGACGTGGGTGATGGAACTGCAGGAGGCATTTCCTATGATTTGATCTCAGCTGTTAGGAGACAGTCTTCTTTCGTCTACCAGGTAGTTACATTACTAACCTTTGCTCTGATATACTACATATAAGACAAGTCAATGTGGTAGATTACCCATGATTGAACAACTGATATCTAAAAATTAGCTATTCTAAATTTCACAAGCAGATTGATACCTTATTTTATTGGCCCAGCAAATGTTGGTGATAGTTCAAAAGTTGTGTCACTGTTGATCCATACATGTGGAAGAAAGCAATAGAAAAGCAGTGCTACTGCCTTTTTGTAAAAGGAAAAATATGCAAGAACAATAAATAAAAAATGTGTACAGAAAGTCAGTGAGCTCCTTTGTTTCTGGCAGGTTGGAACACCAAACATGCATGATCATCGTTTTCTTGAAGAAGCTCTAGCTCGATACAAAGGTTTTTTGTATTTGATCAAGCTGAATCAGGAGAAAGGAATGAACCTCTTTCGTGTGCCAACCTACGACGTGGATCTAATGTGGCACACCCACCAACTGAATTCTGTTACCTACTACAGTGACATGCTGAATCTTCTTGGGAGAGTTCTGGAGCATGATGACACAGATGATGACCGAGCTGAAGGAAAGAAGCTCGACACTGGATTTTCAGGGACCACTGAGCAGTTCGAGAATAACTTTGGTCTGAGATACTGGAAGGTTGGCGCTATGTACCGTGGAAGCCTGCCATCTCCTGTGACATCCGTTCCTCAGATATTTAATAGTGAGGATGATAGTGTTTTTGGTGTCGATAAAGCAGAGAAGCATCTTACTATTCTTGAAACAACAGTTGTGGAGGTATGATGCTCTTTGTACATCTTATTGTTGTCCATGAATGAAGAAATAGTTACACAAGTACAATAATTTCGGTTTTAAAGATGTTTCTTATCTAGTAAATAACCCAAAACATGGTACGTTGTACTATTAATATTATTATTGATTTGGAAGCACGCCTGATATTTGATATTGAGCACTTCTAATGCCAACAGACATTTACTGAATTTATGAACTCAAAATATTTTCATTCTTTGCAGTTATATTTACAGATTGTGGACATCAAGAATTTACCATCTGCAATTCCAGAGAAAAGTGTGTACGTGTGGTTCACCAAGACTCAACCAGATGTATTTATCAGTGATGGCGGCAGGTTAGATATTTCAACGAAAACAGGGAAGAGTATCGGAGCTGGTTTCCAATGTGAACCGACTGGCGAACTCATTCTTACAGCAATGGTTGATCAGGCCTATTTTGGGGCCTCGGCATCGAAGAAATCAGAACCATTGGGGAAGGTTTCGATCTCTCTTCAAGAGCTTACACAGCCTGATTCCAAGCTTTCCTTTGAGAGGTGGTTTGAACTGAAAAGTCGTGGTGCATATGCTGGTTCCCCTCCTGTCAGTCTTCGTGTTGCTGCATCTTGTACTGTCCCAAGGCAGGCTCCACAGGTTCTTAGCATGGTCAATGTGAAGCCTTTCTCTCTGAAGGCCTGTCTATTGCCACATTACATCAAGGATCAAAATATGAGCTCCTGGACTCGCTTCGTGTATGACTGTGGTACTGAACTCATTCGTCTTCAGATAAGGTATTTTTGTTTTTACCGTGGTATCAATCATACATATCAGTGAAGAACTGTACATTGAGTCTAGAAACGCATTTGTATGCTGATTAGTAAGTCCTGCATGATACTTACTGGTAGTTTTTTCTAGAAACATATAAAATCTTACTATATGATACATTGATTGCTAATAACATATGGTGTTATTGCATCTTCCTTTCAAACTACAAATTGATGCTTTCTGCAGGAATCGATATTCAACTTATATAGAAGTATTTGTACATTACCTTCAAAACAGATCCAAATTTATTCCAGTGGACACTGAAAAGTTTTATTTGCCTATGTTTAAGAAAGAAATATCAATTTCTTCTGATCTAATGAGAATTTCCTCCTCTTTACTTCAGGGAGCACAAGGCCAAGAGTGGCATGGCTCTCATTCGAGAATTGGTTGGAGTAACAAAGTCATCAAAGCAACCATTTCAGCTTGCAGAATTCACGAAAAACAAATGGTCTTTTAACAACTCCAACTTATCCATCACTCATGACCTGAAACCAAGCAAGGATGGCTGCATACATGAGCTCAAATACGGCAACAAACTGGTAAGGACAACTGCAGTCTACAGCTCATTTCATACAGGCAGTCTGTTCGCTCAAAAGATAGTTATTACATCAAGTTATATGTAAATGAAAAAACGTTTATGCATGTAACATACTTACAGTTCTGGTACTTCTTTGAACAAAGCAGATCAAACTATACAGGGGAAGGAGACTAGCATATGAACTCAAATGCTGCAGTCAGCATGCTGAAGATACTACAGTAGTTACTGCTGTGAAGTTCTCAGCTGAACACCCCTATGGCAAAGCAGTGGCACTACTTGACACTGAATCAGAATTTATCACGGTACAATGCTCAGCTCTGATGTCATATCCTTCTAAGTACTCCCTCTGTCCCATAATAGTATAATTTTTTTATTACAACCAATGTACTCATATGTCGATTGTAATAACATCTTATATTATGGGACAGATGGAGCAGTAAAGATTAATTTCCTTGCATCTCAGATATACTCATGGTGTTCTTACTTAAATTTAGGTTGATGAGGATTGGTTTCTGCTTCCCTGGGTCGCAATATCATTCTTGTTCCTGAATTCCATTGGCAAAGATGGTGTGAAGCTCATCGAAGGTGCCATGGTACATAAAGCTGGAACTGTTGAGCCTGGTACTACAGTGACTTCTGAAATGGCGAAAGGTGGAGCAGCAGGCGCCACTGCTGCGCAATGTGGCCCTTGTGGCACGGCTGGTGGCAGTGACATGGTCATGGCAAGTGACGAGGCTGGTCATGCTAGCTGTGACGGGTCAGTCACTTCAAGCGGCAAGGTGGCTGATTCTAAGTGCGGTGGTTGTGGATCAGACTCTGGTGGTGGAAGCGGTGTCTCTGTGGTCACCATGAGCAACAAGAAAGGTCATGCGAGCTGTGGTGTCGTTGCAGGTGGCGAGAATGGCCATATTGAGTCTGCTGGGTGTGGATCGGGATGCAGCAGTTCCTGCGGTGGCAGCATGGTTATTGAAAGCTCCCAGGAGGGGAACACCAAGTCAGGTGGCTGCGGTTCAGGATGTGGTGGTGGAGGCTGTGGCGGCATGGTCATGGAAAACGCCAAGACTGGCTTCGTCAAGCCAGGCGTTTGTGGTTCGGGCTGTGGTGGTGGTTGTGGCAGCATGGTCATGGAAAGCTCCAAGACTGGCTTCGCCAAGTCAGGCGGTTGCGGTTCAGGCTGTGGTGGTGGTTGTGGTTCGGGCTGTGGCGGTGGTTGCGGCAGCATGGTCATTTCACAGTAGTTATTGCCTTCCAGTTCCATGTCCTTTGACCTACTCATAGAGCTGTGGCCTGTGCTTGTAAATAATATTGAGGTTGGGTGTTGATTGGTTCAGTTGGTGGCGTGGGAAGGCCTGGGTTGTTCCAGTCCGGTAACTGGGCAGTGCCTATAATAATTCTATAAAAGAAAAAATTGACATGTTTGTACATGGTTTCTCTGCAGTTTTTATTATGAAGTACAGATTTCATGACTTGTTGATCTGTTCATGTAAAGATGGTGAACTGCCTTGTTTTGTTTGCAATTTCCAACTACACCCATCTGTCGCAAGATTTAGATGACCACTGTCAGTCTCTGACTTTGTTTTTCTGTTCATATATGCCTTGTTGACTTACCCTTTCTTTGCAATTTCCAAGTATGCTGATGCAGATCTTTGTGAAGGCACTCACCGGCATGACCATCATCCTTGAGGCTGAGTCCTCTGACACAAGGCAAATATACAGGACAAGGAGGGCATCCTGCCGGACCAGCCGAGGCTTATCTTTGCTGGGAAACAGCTCGAGGATGGGGGGATGCTTGCTGATTACAATAACCAGAAGTTGTCCACCCTCCACCTGGTGCTTAGGCTCGAGGATGCAGATCTTGGTGAAGACACTCACCGGTAAGACCATCACCCTCGGTTGAGTCTTCCGACATGATTGACAGAGCAACCCCC
>NC_041392.1:670262654-670271274 GCF_002162155.2 Triticum dicoccoides
GACCAGCAGCGGCTGATCTTCGCCAGCAAGCAGCTTGAGGATGGGCGGCATTCGTGCTGATTATAACATCTAGGAGGAGTCCACCCCCCACCTGGTTCTCCGTCTCCGTGGTGGTATGGTGATCTTCGTCAAGACCATTATTATACCCTAGAGGTCGAGTCCTCTGACACACGAGAAGGCCAAAGTCCAAGACAAGGAGGGCATCCCAGCAGACCAGCAGTGCCTGATCTTTTCGCCAGTAAGCAGCTCGAGGATGGCCGCACTCTTGCGGATTACAACATTTAGAAGGAGTCCACTGTCCGTCTGGTGCTCCGCATGCATGGTGGCCAGTGAGTTCTTTGTGCTCTGGAAGTTTGATTAGTCAGTATGTCTGTTGCGCCTGGTGGCCTCTTCCCCTGTCGTTTCTCTGCTTGCATCAAGTGTGTGTGATGTGCGTTTTTCACTCAGAACTCCAGTCTTGCGCTGTTAGTGAGAACGTGTTTAGCAGCTTTTTATCTGTCATAAGTAATTTCTTATAACCTTGATCTTCTTATCCTGTGATTATGGTTGCTTTGCGCTGGTCATGTGAGATCCTTTCTGCTCATCATAGATGGTAACATGTTACTATTACAATGAAATATATATGTTCATGTTCATGAGTCTCTTGTTTGTTTGCTGATCAGTCTTGGTTTTTGGTAGCGATTGTCTTGTCGGTTCCGCTGTTATAGTCTATAGTTCCAAACATCTGCTACCGGCGTTATTACTATATGATGTTAATAGTTTGTTTTTGTTACTTGTAATGCATAGCATCTTCGTTTATTATTTGTGTCACGCGAGTGACATTTTGGTCAGAATGGACGATCGGTACAGTGAAGAGTGCAGATTTCCATCAGACGTATATTCGTATAAGCATGTTTGTCCTTCGTACTGAGAGCCTGAGAGACACGGGAGTGTTTGCAATAATCCTACATCTACGAAAGGTCCTATGTAGGTTTACTTAATATTTCCTACTTATAAAGATTGAAACTGATGATGAGTTCACACGTGGGACCAACAACTTTCATCAATAAACAAATGCATCCCTACCTACGTGTGGACCAATAAACCAGGACCGAGGTAGTAGCAACCTTTCAAGAGACATAATAAGTGAAGAAATATACTTTTACTCATGTGCGGGACCTATCACAAATAAAGAAGTACACTACTACTTTCATGTGAGACCAACATATATAGAAGGCACAAATAATATATACAGAAATGCGACTCCAACTCAAAATCATGCTCTTGTTTTTTAGTTTCTCTTCCCAACCAAGTTCTTTCAGTTCTATATCATAGAACCTGATAAGAAAATAGGCAGTTTTTCAATTAAGTTAATCCATGAATAAATCATGAGCATGACATGGACAGCATTGATAACACACTGATTATGATCTAACAGAGCATGTACTACGCATATAGTAGAAACATCTACACGTATCGCTAGTACTGCTACAACAGAAAGAAACACGAGAAGGATAAACGATGTATACCCTCCAATTGGCCACACATCGGTGGTGGCGGCGGCAGCAGCCGCGGCATCTTCGGCGGCCTTCTTGTCGGCTTCGGCCTTCTCAGCGGCGGCACGGTCGGCATCGGTCGACATGGTGATGACGAAGGTGATGTGGACGTAGATGAACAGAAGCGAGCAGTCGCGTAGTCGCTACCAAAAAACCTAATCGCCCCTCTCCCGTATAGGATCCGGAGAGGCGGGGTTTCGGAGGCCTGCTCTCCCGTCAACCGTGTACGCGGTGAACGGGACGGAGTCGCCGGCGGCAGCAGCAGCAGAGGGACGACGTGGGCGTGGAGGCGGAGATGCGTTCTGTTTCGTGGCGGCTAGGGTTGGCAGCGCCCCACATATATATGTGCGGCTGAACCCACGTCCAAGTCGGTAGCCCACAATCCGACGTCTCAGATCCTGGCCCCACCTGTCAAAGACTCTCCGTTCCTGACCGGCAAAAAGAAGCGCATAGGAGTGAGCTCGGCTCGGCTCAATCCCGCAACCCGCGACGCGTCGTGACGAGGTGTGGCGTGGCGAGGCGAGCGGAGGAGGAGGAGTGCGCGAGGGCCTCATCTCTTCTCAAGCTCCAATAGCATGATGGAGAGGATCCCTTATAAACCACTCCAACTCTCCTTCCACTTCTGGGGTGGGACTAAACATCCCACCACCTTGTCATGCCACCTACATGGGCCCTTAGAGATCAAATATGAAATTGTCATATGGGCTCTAGGCCCATCTCATATTTCAACAATCGCCCACCAGATCTCAGGGCCCACTTTGTCCTTTGTTCCAAACGCTGTTTTGATATACCAGCATCTCAGTGAAGACCGATTAAGGTTGAGCTCCACCTAGACCAAGTAGTTGCACTCCTTCACAACTGAACAATGGACTATGCCTTGAATTGTCAGTTTGGCGTCAAGAAGTTTCACCACAAGTCTCACTGATACGAGACTGCCGAAGGCCGACCCCTCGGGTGGAGCATATTAGTCACACTCCTGGCCTGTTCATGAGCTTGCTAGAGATCACCCCAATCTCATAGACTGTGACTAGCAGTCGGGCTCATATAGGTGTGTTCCTCCAAAGATCGCTCTATAGGATAGCATCTTGCTTATGCATATAAGCCTTGGAACACATTAAGACAGTAGTCATCCTTCCATACAGTTTCCGAGAGTATTGCATCTCCAACGGAGTGGGTAATTAAAGTTACTCTCCTTAGTTCACCACTGGCTTGTTTTCCCAGGTCCTACTTCACGGGATCTCCGATCACATAGGTTGGGTTACTACCAAGGCAACTCATGTGGGTCTCATACCCATCTCCCTTGATGCGCTATCTATCACAACACGTGATAGCCCTTTAGTAAAGGGATCTGCCAGATTCTTAGCCGTTTGAATATAATCCAATGCTATCACTCCAGATTTCCTCAATTTTCTGACAGCTTTCAATCTCATTCTTATGTGTTTGTTGGACTTCATGTTGTCCTTTGAACTCTTCACCTTGACAATAACTGTTTGATTGTCACAGTTCATAAGGACGGCCGGAACCGGCTTCTCAACCACTGGCAAGTCCATCAACAGATCTTGAAGCCATTCTGCTTCGCCACCCGATGTGTCTAATGCTGTTAATTCTGCTTCCATTGTCGATCTTGTTAAGATTGTTTGCTTGCAAGACTTCCAGGAAACAACACCACCTCCAAGAGTAAACATATACCCAGTTGTGGCCTTCATCTCATCAGCATCAGAGATCCAATTCGCATCACTATACCCTTCAAGTACCGATGGGTATCCGGTATAGTGAAGTCCATAGTTCATAGTACCTTTCAGATAGCGCATAACTCTCTCAAGAGCACGCCAATGTACATCACCCGGTTTGGAAACAAACTGGCTCAGTTTGCTAATAGCAAATGCAATGTCAGGCCTCGTTGCGCTCGCTAGATACTGGAGTGAACCAACAATCTGAGAGTATCTCAATTGATCTATAGTTGTGCCTTTAGACTTTCGAATCAGCACACTAGGATCATATGGTGTTTGAGATGGTTTGCAGTCCGAATATCCAAAACGACTCAACACCTTCTCAACATAATGGGATTGTAGAAGTGTAATCCCACCTTCATCATCTCTCAATAGCTTGATGTTCAAGATAACATCAGCCACTCCAAGGTCCTTCATCTCAAAGTTCTGAGATAGGAAAGACTTAACTTCCTCGATCAACTTGAGATTAGTCCCAAATATCAGTATGTCATCAACATACAAATACAGTATAACTCCTTCGCCCCCACCATAGCGATAGTACACACATTTGTCGGCCTCATTAACAACAAAGCCAACAGATGTCAACGTTTCATTAAACTTGTCATGCCATTGCTTAGGCGCTTGTCTCAGGCCATACAAAGATTTCACCAACTTACACACCTTTCCTTCCTGACCATCCATCACAAAGCCATCAGACTGTTGCATATAGATTTCCTCCTTTAGCTCTCCGTTCAGGAAAGCCGTCTTAACATCCATCTGATGAATGAGAAGACCATGTGAGGCCGCTAACGAGAGTAATACTCGAATGGTGGTCAGTCTGGCCACAGGTGAATAGGTGTCGAAGAAATCTTCTTCTTCTTTCTGGGCGTAGCCCTTGGCCACAAGCCTAGCCTTGTACTTTTCTATCGTACCGTCGGGCCTAAGCTTCTTCTTGAACACCCACTTGCATCCCAATGGTTTGCAACCATAAGGACGTTCAGTAAGCTCCCAAGTCCCGTTAGCCATGATGGAATCCATCTCACTATGGACCGCATCCTTCCAGTAGTCAGCTTCTGGAGATGCATACGCTTCTGAAATAGAAGTGGGATTATCCTCCACGAGGTATATGAAGAAATCATCACCAAAGGTCTTTACAGTCCTTTGTCCCTTGCCCCTAACAAGGGATTCCTCATTATCCTCCTCAGGATTTTCATCATGTGTTTGATTATAATATTCCATCGGAATGGCAGGTTCAGGAGTCTCCTTAGATTCCTGTCTAGAAGTGCTTTGTACATCTCTCATGGGGAAAATGTCCTCAAAGAATGTAGCATCTTTAGACTCCATAATTGTACCGACCTTCATGTCAGGTACCTCAGATTTCACTACTAGAAATCTATAGCCAACACTATTCATAGCGTAGCCCAAAGTAACACATTCCACATTCTTTGGTCCAAGCTTACACTTTTTGGGGATCGACACATTAACTTTCGCCAAGCATCCCCAGGTACACGTAAGTACGAGAGTGTTGTCCTTCTCTTGGTCCACTTCTCATAAGGAGTGATCTCGTTATCCTTTGTCGGAACTTTATTCAGGACATGACAGGATGTCATTATAGCCTCCCCCCACCATGCCTTGGATAAACCCAACATATCTAACATGGCGTTAACCAAATCAGTTAGAGTACGGTTTTTCCGCTCGGCAACCCCGTTTGACTGGGGTGAGTAGGGAGGCGTCCTCTCGTGAATAATGCCGTGTTCCGCACAAAAGGCATCAAACTCTTTCGAGAAGTACTCTCCAGCACGATCTGACCGGACTCGTTTAATTTTCTTTTCAAGTTGATTCTCAACTTCTGCCTTATAGATTTTGAAGTAGTGTAGAGCCTCATCTTTAGTATTTAACAGATACACATAGCAATATCTAGTGGAATCATCTATCAAAGTCATGAAATATTTCTTTCCACCTTTAGTCAACACACTATTCATCTCACAAAGATCAAAATGTATGAGTTCCAGTGGTGCCAAGTGTCTCTCCTCTGCTGCCTTGTGAGGCTTGCGAGGTTGCTTAGATTGCACACATGAATGGCACTTAGAACCTTTGGCTAAAGTGAAACTCGGGATTAAATTCGATTTTGCTAGCCGCGTCATAACACCGAAACTAATGTGACAAAGACGTGAATGCCAGACTTCAGATTCATTAACACTCAAATGAATATTGTTCACGACTTTATTACATAGATCTGCAAGAGAAAGGCGGAACATGCCTCCGCATTCATAACCTTTTCCAACAAATAGTTCATATTTCGTAACAACTAATTTATTAGACTCGAATACCAACTTAAACCCTTCTCTACATAGAAGGGAGCCACTAACGAGGTTCTTCTTGATGGCGGGGACATGCTGCACGTTCTTCAGCTGCACGATCCTTCCCGAAGTAAACTTCAGATCAACCGTGCCAACACCAAGAACAGAAGCACTCGCGCCATTCCCCATCAGTACGGACCCGTGACCCGTGGCCTGGTAAGAAGAAAACAATGAAATGTCAGCACACACATGAACACCTGCACCTGTGTCGACCCACCAATCAGTGGACGGCCAAACTGAAAATACAGCAAATAAATTACCGTACCCAGATGCACCACTCTCATTGTTGCTCACAATCATATTGATAGACTTGGAGTCCTGCCCTTGCTTCTTATACTTGTTTGGGCACTTGTTGGCCCAATGTTCCAGCGAACCACAAGTAAAGCAGCCCTCATCCTTCTTGTTCTTCTTGAAGGTCTTCTTACCCTTCTTCTTAAAGTCGGCACTCTGTTGGACACCGTTCTTTCCCTTGGGCTTGTGGGAATTGGAGTTCTTCTGATGCACCATGTTCGCCACAGAAGTTCCTTCGACCCCTTTTCCGTGCGAGTCCTTTGCCCTTGAATTCTTCTCAACACTCAGATGGCCAATGACATCCTCCACAGAGAATTCACGCCTCTGATGTTTCAGAGTGGTGGCAAAGTTCCTCCAGGAATTGGGAAGCTTAGCGATTATGCAGCCCGCGACAAACTTGCCCGGTAACTCGCACTTAAGAAGCTCAAGCTCCTTAACAATGCATATTATCTCATGAGCCTACTCCAATACAGGACGGTTTTCAACCGTCTTGTAATCATGGAACTTCTCTATAATATACATCTCGCTCCCTGCATCGGCAGCCCCGAACTTCGATTCGAGCGCCTCCCACAAGTCCTTGGTAGACCGCACATGCAAATATGCGTCAACCAGCTTATCTCCAATCACGCTCAGAACTGCCCCGAGGAACATGACAGTGGCCTCCTTAAACACCTTCTCCTGTTCAGGAGCAATCGTTCCTGTGGGAGTCACACCGGCGACCCAGAACACGTTCATGGCCGTGAGCCATAAGGTGGTTTTAGTTTGCCAACGCTTAAAGTACGTCCCTGTAAACGGGGACGGTTTCAGTCCAGCAGCAAAACCAGAATTCGAAAAACTCCTACACACATTAGGTTTTTGGATTGATAAGAAAATAGGCAGTTTTTCGATTAAGTTAATCCATGAATAAATCATGAGCATGACATGGACAGCATTGATAACACACTGATTACGATCTAACAGAGCATGTACTACGCATATAGTAGAAAGAAACACGAGAAGGATAAATGATGTATACCCTCCAATCGGCCACGCAGCAGTGGTGGCGGCGGCAGCAGCCGAGGCATCCTCGGCAGCCTTCTCAGCGGCGGCACGGTCGGCGTCGGTCGACATGGTGATGACGAAGGTGATGTGGACGTAGATGAACAGAAGCGAGCAGTCCCGTAGTCGCTACCCAAAAACCTAATTGCCCCTCTCCCGTACAGGATCCGGAGAGGCGGGGTTTCGGAGGCCTGCTCTCCCGTCAATCGTGTACGCGGTGAACGGGACGGAGTCGCCGGCGGCAACAGCAGCAGAGGGACGACGTGGGCGTGGAGGCGGAGATGTGTTCTGTTTCGTGGCGGCTAGGGTTCGGCTCGGCTCAATCCCGCAACCCGCGGCGCGTCGTGACGAGGCGTGGAGTGGCGTGGCGAGGCGAGCGGAGGAGGAGGAGTGCGCGAGGGCCTCATCTCTTCTCAAGCTCCAATATCATGATGGAGAGGATCCCTTATAAACCACTCCAACTCTCCTTCCACTTCCGGGGTGGGACTAAACTTCCCACCACCTTGTCATGCCACCTACATGGGCCCTTAGAGATCAAATCTGAAATTGTCATATGGGCTCTAGGCTCATCTCATATTTCAACAGAACCAAGAGAGCGAACAAATTGTAATTCCCAAACGATGATAGGCCTTGTCCTCCTATCCAATCCACGACCTTGTGCCTATTCTCGTATGTTTCAACATTTGAAATGTTGTGTCTTGCAAAGGACCTACTATGATCGATTAAGATTCTGCAATTCCTTTCGTCATATTTTTGCTCTTTTTAATCCTGAACCGCATAGAAAGGCCGAGGATACCAATGTATTTTGACGACTTCTTGAGCTAGTGACTTAACTCGTATTGTATAGTTTCGCAGCAACACACAGGCATTGTGCTAGTCTTCCATAAATTCTCTCTTCATACTGAATTTAATCAGGATGGGCCCCATACGCTAATCCTGGCCCAATTAATCACCTCCACAAGCTTCTGAGTTTCAAAAGTTTGCTCCGCCGAGGTGGCATCGAGCTATTCTCATGGCGCGCCGCAGGTGAATACAGGAGAAAGAAGACTTCGACAGTCTGAATATTTTGAATGTTTTTATATTTTTATATAAGGATGTGTTTGTAAGAATCTGTGTTACTTAATATATGGCCTTCGGCCTTTACGCAAAAGGAACCTGGAGAGCTTCATCTACTTGTTCTGCACCTGCCCGCTTTCTATGGATAATTCGGCCAAATTATCAACATGGGCAGGTTGTGCTGCTCTGGATCCGACTGCTTGGCCGAGAGGAGCAAGCATGACGACCCTTTAATTTGGTCGTCGACCATCGCCAACATGACGCCAGAGCACAAAAGAGGACGGATCAACATGATGGTGTTGATGATAGCTTGGGAAATGATATGAACTTCAAAGGCAAGAGCTCCTCCATACAAGGTGTGTTAGAGCACCGCGATGGGCAAATCCGGCCCTCAAACGTCCGCGGACGCATCCGCGGGTATTGACCGGGCACGCCTCCTATTTATCACTCTGCATCTGTGTATCTCATATCCGACGTCTTATACCCATACTAAACATGCAATGTTGATTTATTCTACATGATCAAATGACGAGTATCAAAAATCAGCTGGAAATGGACATTAACAAACTTCGCCACACCCAAAAGATCATAGTTCATCACCGGACAAGTTCTTAACTGTCTACAACCAAAA
>NC_041392.1:670271483-670273368 GCF_002162155.2 Triticum dicoccoides
CTTCCTCGCTAGGCCTTTGCCCTTCCGGTCGCCGGCGCAGTTGTAGGCGTCTACGGCTGGTGAATGGTTTTAGTCGTCCGAGGAGGAGGTGCAGCTGTCTCCATCATCAGCGTGGAGAGGATGATGATCCCCTTCATCCGACGGACCACCATGTCCTGCTCCCGCTTCAACCTGGCGACCTGAGCCTTCTCCGCCGTTGCCTCCTTCGCCTCGCGCTTCAACTGCTCAATAGCAAGCCAGAGCGCCTTGGTGTTCTTCCGTCTGAGGTGGCGAGCGTCTGTCTCCGCCGTCGTGAGGGACCGGCATAGACCCATGCGAGGAGACGCGCGTCCTCGTCGGGGGGCGCCTCCATCCCGCGACGGCGGCGCGAACTGCTTCGCTGCGTCCCTCTCCCATGCATGCTGCTTCTCGCAGCACGTGGTGCGCACCTCCGATTCTGGAGTGCGCGTGCGGGTCGGCGGCATGGGCACTAGCACCCACCGCTGCCCGTGTGAAGGAGCGGCCAGAGGGGAAAGGAGACGGCGTTGGGGCGATGTGGATTGCGCTGTCCTGGCGTTGCTGCACGTGGGCACTAGCACCCATCGCTGCCCGCGTGGAGGAGCGGCCGTCGGGGGAAGGAGACGGCACGAGGACGGTGCCGACTGCGCTGTCCTGGCATTGCTGCGCGCGGGGCGGGAGGGTCCAGCTTCGGTGTCCGCACTGTGCGCCAGCGCGGGAGCTGCCGTGACACTCTAGATCCGGAGCTGCCGCCGGTCTCCACCTTAGACCGCTCCAACACAATGCAGAGGGCCATCTTCTCCTCGTAGTCGAGTTCAGAGCCGGAGTCGCTGCCTGAGCTGGTCATCGTAGAGGATGGGATCGGAATCGGATAGGGAGAGGAGAGGACGGAGCGAGAGAGAGAGAGTTAGCTAGGGTTCGGAGTGAGGCGCTCGGATTGGGTTTTTTGTGGGACAGCTATGTGGTCGGTGGTGGGCCGGGCCTATCATGTGGACGCGTTCGGGCATGCCCGGGCCATCCTGTATCCGCCTTATGTTTGGGTTGGATATGATGGGTGCCGGTCAGTCCGGGCGTTTGTACATGGTTTGAAAGGTCCAGTTGGGTTGATTTTTTTAACCGGTCAGTGACTGGATGGCATACCCGAGCGTTTGAGATGGGTACGAGAGGCCCGGCTGTAGATGCTCTTATCTCGCATTTTTTATGCTCTCAGGCAATGGCATTGGGCCCCTTTTGGGGATATCACGTGAGAGACCTACTTTGAGGTTTTTTTTTGTTTTCCTCTTCTTCCATTCTTCTCCTTTTTATCCTCAACCGTGGTGGCTACCTTTACATTGCTTTCTGCTTGCTTATCAACATAAAGCCAGTGATTGTTGGCTCCTTAAAAAATTACAAGTTTATACCCACAAAAGAAAAAAAATAGCAATAGAAGAGATTAACGACTAATTAAGCCGAGCTACTTTCTTGCTGACATCAAGCAGCAATAATTGCTCCTCCTAGAACCAATCGTCGGCAGGGACTACGAGTTTGTTTAATGTCAGTCCTGATTGTTTATTTAATCTGATGAGTATATGCAGTTGACTAGAACCATCTTTATACTATAGCACTAGCGGTTGGGGCGCCACCTGATGAGTATATGCACTTATGTTGTCTTAGCACATTCAGCAGCCATATTTCATCCTCAATCTCAGATCAAATACATTAATATGAGTGTATGCTATAGCATTAGGATCTCTTGATATCTTGGATGTAGCCATATAAAATATTCATTACAACCATTCCTTGATGGATCAATACGAAAAACTGTGAATAAGCTTACAGTAGAATCAATTTCAATGTGTGTCGCCATCTACAAAACAGAGAGATGGAAAAGGGAGAGAGAGCTGCCATT
>NC_041392.1:670273584-670380765 GCF_002162155.2 Triticum dicoccoides
GATGGAAACCTATATAAGAAAGAGAGGGAGGAAGAGGAGTGGGAGCAACAAAGCTGAGTACACTCGGCTGCTGCTCGCGGTAGACTGAAGGGGGGGGGGGAGGGGGGTGTTGAAGACCTAGGAGCGCGCCAGCTGTTGCTCCCTGGATCGAGCTGCTACTGCTTCCTTCCGTCGCCCTCATTCATCTCTACATCGCCTCCATCCACACCAACTAATAAGACATTTTAAGAAAAGAAATGTACATCAAAGTAAGCAAACCTTCCAGCAAAAACATCATACAGGAGACATGATGATTACTATATCAAGAAGATATCTTATCTGGAAAATTAAGCAAGAAGAAGATCACACTTGAATTGTTATAATTACTTAGGAATATAGATTCTTACTTTTCTTTTAGAGGCCCAATATCCTTAATCAATTTGAGCAAATTTTGCTTAAACAAAATATCTAAGAGTAAGCTCTGGTTGATGTACTTTACAGAAGTTCAGTCTAGCGAAAGCACGGAAGCAATGCAAAGGTCTGAAGCTTTTAGCATTCTAAACGCTTGAAGGGTACCTGACCTAAACGGTGAGACCGTCGAACTGGACTACAGATTTCAGCAACCACATAGTCCCGAGTAAACACGACAATTCAACCGCTTCGTACAGTACATCTCCCATCACCTGGTTTATGTGCAATATGAAATAACCAAGAGATTGAAATGGTACCTATAACACGTGGTTTGCAACATAGATGCCAAAATCAAACAACAAGAATCAGAATATATCATTGACTTCGCAAGCTCCAACCTGGGCACCAAATCTCTGTATCGTTCCAATTTTATCGGATGTCCCCGAAGGGACACCTGGGCACCAAATCTGATAACATGCGCAAAGAAAAGAAAAATCACTTGCAGAACAATTCACACTACTGCAGTATGCTTACGTCTTAGGGGTAAGAAAGAATATGGCGGCTCACCTGAGCACCATATTCCGCAGCGGAGCAGGCCACGGCAGGTGGCGGCGATTACCACGACTGTTAGGCGTGTGGCGGAGACGGATCTGGGTATCTGACTAACAACCTACATCTACAAGTACTCCGTTCGTCCGGAAATACTTGTCGGAGGAATGGATGTATCTAGACGTATTTTAGTTCTAGATATATCTATTTTCATCCATTTCTCTGACAAGTATTTCCGGACGGAGGGAGTATTTAAATTGCAAGCTTTTCAAGTGTATAGCCCAACATCACAAGCAATGTCAAGTTCAGGAATAACTGACCCACCTGGGTTCTATGATAATGGATTTGTCATGCCTGTAGTTCAGGGCGAGTCGCCTGAACTTGCAGCGGACAGCGAGTGCATGAATGGTGCAGCTACAGGTCAAGTTGGGCCGTAGCCCGAGAGCCCTCTGGGCCAAGCCCATGTAATGCGAGTGAGCCCGTGTGGGGTGCGTGTGTGTGTAAACTACATAAGCCAGTCGTTGCCGCTGTGAGGGCTCATTTTAATAAGAAAGTGAATTGAACCTCTCCCCTCTGCTGTCTCCTCTCACCTACCCTCTTCTTCCTCATCCTGATCTCCTTTCCTGATCTACCTTAGCCGAGCATTACAGTTGGTAATCAGAGCTAGTTTTTCTCCCCACCTTCACGGTGCTGCCGCCACACACCCTCCCGCCCGGATCAGAAAAATTCCACCGGGTCAGGTGCGATTCACCCTGGTGACTTCGCGCAAATCCTGCTTGGGGTTCGATCCGTTTTGGAGCGAGATGACGGCGCCGTCCACCAAACCCTCGATCCAGACCCGACACATTCTTGCAGCGATGACAGAGACCACCGATAAACTCCAGAACATGCTCGAGTCCGTCATACGCTGGCTCGATGCGAGCCAGACCACCGCCGACGAGCGTTTCCAGGCCCAACTCGCCTTCAATGAGCAAGTGTCTCATGAGCTCACAAATTTGTCCAAGCAAATTGACCTTACCCAGGTGGATGTGGATGAGGCTCGCAAGTCAACACCGGTCGCCGATCCGGCCGCGGCGGCCGCCGCGAGCGTGCTCTCCGCCTCTGGGGTCACGGCGACCATGGGCTCCTCCAACCATGTTCCACCCCCGCCACCAGCCACCAATCCGCCCCAAGCGCCACTCCCTCTGCCGGTTCGCCCAACGTCGCCACCGCTGCTCTACATCGAGGGCGCGGCCCAGCTTCCCTTCGCCCGTCTGGTCAACCACGGCCCGCCTCTGCTTCCCCCGCATATGCCAACAACGCCAGAACACTGCCGCACCAGCGAGTACATCTTCAAACCTCCCAAGGATGATTTTCCATGGTTTGATGATGATGCACCGCGGATTTGGCTGGAACGCTGCACTTCCTACTTTGACCTGTACCAAGTGCCGCAACACACCTAGGTCACTACAGCCTCGCTATACATGGAGGGGCTTGCAGCAATGTGGCTGCAGGCATTTCGTCAGACACATCCCGGGCTTACTTGGCCAACCTTCCAAGCTGCAGTTGAGGAAGAATTTGGGTCTGAGGAGTTTGAGGTCCAAATGCATCGTTTCGTGCAGTTGCGGCAGACTGGGACAGTGCAAGAGTATCGCCAACAGTTCGAGACATCCATGTACCATCTAATGGCACTCGACCCATCGCTGAGCTCCAAATTTTTTGTCTCGCAATTTCTGCTTGGGTTGAAGGATGAACTCCGGTTGGGTGTCAGGCTGCAGTCACCGAACATCATTACTCGCGTAGCGGTGTTCGCCCGGATTCAAGAAGAGGAACTGGAGAAATAAAGAGTACCGCGCCACCGCACAGCCCCAGGGGGCTGACCACCACCAGCCTTGCCAGCTCCCATCCTAGTTCGCGCCGGTCCCCCTCCACGACCCGGTGGTGATGACTATGGCCGCGAGTGGCAGCTGCGCGATTTCAGGCGCGCCAATGGCCTCTGTTTCCGTTGCGGCGACAAATACAGCCAGGAACATCAGTGCAAGCGCACAGGCCAGGTGCTCATGATCGAGGTCAGCGACTACGAGGAAATCCTCTCACACGACACGGTGCACGCCCTTCAGTCGCTCGTTACCCCAGCCGCCCAGGAGCCAGAATGCTGCACACTCTCCCAGCATGCCCTATCTGATGAAGAGGCCCCATCCACAATGCGTCTGCGTGCCCAGGTTGGCGATCAAGTCATGCTCTTACTGGTGGACTCGGGGAGCACCCACAGTTTTGTCAGTCAGTCGTTTTCTACTCGCCTGTCTATTTCCATGGAGCCACCGCCGCCCGTATCAGTGTGCGTGGCCAACGGCCAGCGTTTGTGCTGCGACTCCATGGCGAGGCAACTAGCTTGGCAAGTTCCTGGACACTTTTTCCACACTGATTTGCGCGTGCTGGAGCTCAGTGCATATGATGGGGTTTTAGGCATGGATTGGCTATCGGCGCATAGCCCCATGACCTGCCATTGGCTTGAGAAAACAATCTCTTTTCAGACAGCAGGGAAATGGGTGCACTTGCGGGGAATCAAATTTTCCAATCTCCCTCGCATATCTGAATTGGATGCTTACGAGCTGCATCAGATGGAAATTGTCAACGATATTTGGACAGCGGCGCTTGTCACCGTAACTTCAGTGGAAAAAGAAGAAGCTGCAACACCAGTACCACCACAAATTCAGAAAGTGCTAAGTGAATTTGAGGACGTGTTTGCGGAGCCGACGCCCCCCCCCCCCCACACCGGCAGTACGATCACAGCCTCAACCTTGAGCCTGGAGCAGCTCCCATTAACACAAGACCTTACCGGTACTCCCCTGCACAGAAAGATGAGATTGAACTGCAAGTGCGCGACATGCTCGATGCTGGCATTATTGTGCATAGCATGAGCCCCTATGCCGCGCCGGTCCTCCTAGTGAAGAAGAAGGACGGCAGCTGCCGGTTTTGCATCGATTTTCGTCGCCTGAACAAAGTCACGGTGAAGAACAAATTTCCTTTACCCGTCGTGGACAATCTCCTCGACGAGCTCGCGGGTGCCGCATACTTCTCCAAGATTGAGCTTCGCTCCGGCTATCACCAAATTCGCATGCACGAAGAAGACGAGGAAAAAACTGCATTCAAGACCCATCACGGGCATTTTCACTTCCATGTCATGCCGTTTGGGCTCTGCAACGCGCTTGCCACCTTTCAATGCCTCATGAACTCCATTTTCTCCAAGTACATTCGTAAATTTGTGATCATCTTTCTCGACGACATCCTTGTCTTTAGTGTTGACCTGCAGGAACATGAAGAACATTTGCGACTAGTGCTCTGAACACTGCGCCAACATGAGCTATACGCCAAGGCCTCCAAGTGCACTTTTGCTCAGCCAAGCATCGAGTACTTGGGCCACATCATCTCCAAGGAGGGAGTTGCCACGGATGCGAGCAGTACCACTGGCCCTGCCCAGCAATGCCACCGAACTGCGCGGGTTCCTCAGGCTCACCGGCTATTACCGCAAGTTCGTCGCCAACTATGGGATTCTCGCCAAGCCGCTCACCCAGCTCTTGACCAAGAAAGGGTTCCATTGGGACGACCGCACTCAAGCCGCGTTCGAGCTTCTCAAGCAAGCAATGGTGCAAACACCGGTCCTCACTCTACCCAACTTTGAGCGCCCATTCGCCATTGAGACGGACGCGCGTGACACCGGAGTGGGCACGGTGCTCGTCCAAGAGGGCCATCCCGTGGCATATATGAGCAAGGCGTTGGGTGTCAAGAACGAGAAGCTATCTACCTATGAGAAGGAATTTCTCGCGGTGATGATGGCTGTCGAGAAGTGGCGACCATACCTGCAGCGGGGACCATTTGAGATCATCACAGATCACAAGAGCTTATGCACACTCGGAGAGCAACAGTTGGACACGGAGCTGCAACGCAAGACCATGTCCAAGTTGGTGGGCCTACAGTTCACCTTCAAGTACAAGAAAGGGGCAAACAACGGAGCAGCGCACGTGCTCTCTCGTGTCAGGCACCGGCACGCTCTTGACGCGCTCTCTGTGTGTCAACCCCAGTGGCTTCAAGAGGTGGCCAACTCCTACGAGACGGATGCCACCACTCAAGAGCTCCTGCAACAATTGGCGGTCCACAGCCCGGACGATCAAGGCCGCATGCTCCGGCAGGGCAACATTCGGCAAGGTGATCGGCTTTGGATTGGCGCCAATACTGCCCTCCAAACCAAGCTCATCGCTGTCCTCCATGACAGTGCTCTCGAAGGGCACTCCGGCATCACTGCGACCTACCAGCGAGTGTGGAAGCTGTTCGCATGGCCTGGGCTCAAGCGCGCCATCGAGGACTTCGTGCATGAGTGCCTCGCCTGCCAGCAAGCCAAGCATGAACACCGCCACCCCGCCGGCAAGCTTCAGCCTCTTCCTGTTCCATCAGAACCGTGGCACGACTTGATGATGGATTTCGTCGAGGGGCTCCCCAACTCCGGGGGCCACGACTCGATTATGGTGGTGGTGGATCGCCTCACCAAATTTGCACATTTTGTGCCACTCCGGCATCCCTTCACCGTGGTGCAGGTAGCTCGCGCATTCTGGGATTCCATCATCAAGCTTCATGGGGTGCCACACTCCATCGTCTCCGACCGCGACAAGATCTTCACAAGTGCGATGTGGTGGGAATTCCTTGCCGCAGCCGGCACCAAGCTCCTCTACTCCGCCGCCTACCACCCACGAACGGACGGACAAAGAGAGCGCGTCAATCAATGCCTCGAGATGTATCTACGCTGTGCTATCCAAGATCGTCCAAAGCAAGGCAGAAGTGGCTACCTGCTACAAAATTTTGGTACAACTCCACTCATCACAGCTCTTTCCTGTGTTCTCCATTGAAGGCACTCTACGGCCACGAGCCAAATCTAGGAGGATTGCCAGTTTTCCTTGAAAAGATCTCATCAGACACGGCCACCAGCGACTTCGACTGGGCAACACATACAGAAATGCTGCAGGGCCACCTCAGCCGAGCACAAGACCGCTTCAAGAAACAAGCAGACAAGCAGCGCATGGAGTGCGCCTTCACCGTCGGCGACCAAGTCCTCCTCAAGCTCCAACCTTATGTGCAGGTATCCGTCGCTAGCCGCCCCTGTCAGAAGCTTGCTTACAAGTACTTCGGCCCGTTCACCATCCTGGAGCATTTCGGTGCCGTGGCGTACCGCTTGGAGCTGCCGCTGGATAGCCGCGTCCATCTGGTCTTCCATGTCTCCCAGTTGAAGCCCTTCATCCCCAACTACTCGCCTGTCTACTCCGAGCTGCCCAAGATCCCGGACTTGACAACAACACCTCTGGTCCCGGTGGCCATCCAAGAAAGACGCATGGTCAAGAAAGGTTCGACCGCGCTCAGCCAAGTCCGAGTTCAGTGGTCTTCACTTCCTGCGAACACCACCACCTGGGAAGACTACGACATCTTGCGCTCGCGCTTTTCGTCAGCCAACATCTGGGAAGACGCTGCATCTCAAGGAGGGGCGCATGTCACGCCTGTAGTTCAGGGTGAGTCGCCTGAACCTGCAGCGGACAGCGAGTGCACGAATGGTGCAGCTACAGGTCAAGTTGGGCCGTAGCCCGAGAGCCGTCTGGGCCAAGCCCATGTAATGCGAGTGAGCCCGTGTGGGGTGCGTGTGTGTGTAAACTACTTAAGCCAGTCGTTGCCGCTGTGAGGGCTCATTTTAATAAGAAAGTGAATTGAACCTCTCCCCTCTGCTGTCTCCTCTCACCTACCCTCTTCTTCCTCATCCTGACCCCCTTTCCTAATCTACCTTAGCCGGGCATTACAGGATTCTCCACAACAAGATCAGGAACACCGTCTTCATTCTTGGCGAACAGTAGCACATATCTTTATTTTTGTCAGTAGACATATCTAGCTTATTCAATTGAATCATTAAATCTGCTGACTATGAAAGCTCGTGGAGAAGATACATTGCTCAACACAGTAGGACAAGTTCATATGTACTAGCTGTACTTCAGATTTAACATACATTGGCGTCGCAAAGAGAACTCAGTATCCCTACTCGAAAGTCTCATTCCTTTGATCTCCCAGCAGAATTATTTTGAGCTAATATCATCATTGTGGTTTACCTGATTTGGCAAAGTATCAAAATGATTATAACTGAATGTATTCACTAAAGATGTCGATTTTTTTGAACAAGTAGCATGAAAACCTAATCACCAATATTACAAGGATGTCCATTGGAACAATGTGAATTGATTTGGAGCCTTTTGGATAACTAACATCAGACTATGTAGGCATGTTTGAAGACAAAATAAAAAGGTTTACCACCATTTTTCATCAGAAAAAGGAAGAACTGAATATGCAAATAAGTAATCAGAACATACCATGTTGCATGGCCTTGCAAGCCAGTTCCTCCATGTTTCTCCAATAGAAGGTTAACGACACCTACTTGTACAGTCACGCGTTCTGCAACCTATGCATAGTATAGCATATTAAACTCACTTGTATTTGAAATTTTGTAAGGGTATATTGCTTCAATGAATTTCGATGTAATGAAACAGTTGTATAGTTATAAAAATTACTATTACTAAAATAAAAGGTGCAGACAAAGCAGAAACACAAACCCAAGAATGATTAAATTTAGCTATGCTGAAAAACATGTACTATCTTGATGAATTTAAAGTATAATCACCATTTCAATAGAGGCAGCTCTGACCGACGGCCTTGAGATAATTTTTTCCAATATGTACATAAATTAATGAACAACAAGTGCAATGAAGACAACCTTATCAACATATCCATATCCAGTGCTTGTAGTTGGTGTGACGATGCGAGCGACGGCGGCGGCCATGCCCGAGTAATGGGTCCGCAAATAGTTGTAACTATTCACAGCCAGATATGAAATGGTTATGAATTCGGAACTTCAAGGCTACAAGCCTACAACCCACGGAGAGCTAGCTATTCAAGCAGCAAAGAAAAACATTAGAGAAGATCAAAGGAGTGGACCTGATATATTTTTTTAATGCGTCCTCCAGATATTACCAATGCTGGGTGGCGTCGTCTTCCCCTCCAAGACTCTAAATTTTTTTAGGTAGTCCTCAAGAACCTGCGATGGAATAAACTATGTGCGTCATCCAGATATACCCAAATGATCTCAGCATGCCATCAATGCGTAACATCAACTTAAAAGTCTTAGGCCACAAGATTAAATACACTCACGGTCAGAACAATACAAAATGGTTGCCATAAGAAAAGCCAAATATTTCAGAACTTTCATGCTTACTTGTCCAGTCCTTCAAGAGCAGTAAGAGCAACTCAACATTAGGCACATATAAGTACCATTTCAGTCTATTTCACAATTTAACTCACATGAAATGTTAATCACGAACCAAACACCAGCACATCATATCACCTCAGAACCATATTAGTAACCCAGTTAGCACCACTGGACTAAATCATCAACATGACATACAAGATGCGGGTGAGCATTTTATGTGCTAACATAGATAAACCTAAACCTTCTGGAGGAGAATGGCGAATTGATCAAAGGATCTCGGTGTCGCTGCAGAGCACAAAAGTAGGAACTCTGCACTCTTGCATATTACCCAATGATCTCTTTCTTGCCAGATCTAGCACCATCCAGCCCATCCTCCTTTAGCATTCGAAGCAATCCCATCACCCGAAACTGCCGTAGAAGAGCAGCCTATTTCTAACTACAGTGCTATGTGTACAATTATTTTCTCATACATAAAGAACAAGCCCACAAAAACTATAATATTAGTCAATGGGTTGTGTTTGGAGAACCATAATGATCAGATCTAGAAAAACATTTTCACACCGGTATTTGGATACAACGTGTGCAACAGACGTAGCCGGATGTTGAGAACGAAGATCTAATACCAAACAACATACCTCATAGGTCGGCCACCGCGACAGGCTCCCGCTCGAGGTGGTCCATGGCTACGTCCAGGAGCCCGCTGCAACCGAGGCTGAGCACATCGGCATCGGTGGGGATGACATGGTCAAGCGGCACTGAGTGCGCCACCTTCCCCGTGTCCGCCTCCTTTCCCAACGACCTCGCCCAGCCATCGAACCAAACCGCGCCGCCACAATCGAGCCATGCCGTGATGCCATCCACGAGACTGATGTACTCATGCCAGAAGTGATGTGATCAGCTATTCAGGTAATGCAAGAGGTTTCACCATTTCAAAAATGCATCACTTTAGGAGAAGTTCATCAATCATTTTGCCGCAGTACAAGGGAGCAATGGTTGCTCAGTTGACCTAATTCAGATTCTGTCCAACTGCCCTAATCAGATAAAATCTCCTATGGTGATAGTTCCATAGAGATCATTTTACGCTTCCGGTTTGCTTTACCCTAAAATGGAAATAACTTCTTATTAGTAAGATTACAAAATCATTTCTTAGCAAATAGTCTAAATCTAGGAAACTGGTGAAAAATTATAGATCGACATAATATGGTTTGGGTGTCTTGTAATTACGGCCATACCAAAATACATATATCAATTATCATCCGTGTGTTAAAATCACTATAGTGACACAAAACATTAGTAACACAGAGATACATGGACATCATCATGTATACAATAGCAAAACAATTGACCAGTTTGAAATACAAAGCCTCGTCAAAATTTACCTATGAATCTGCAGTGTTCTCTACTATATCAGTACAAGGAAATCCTGCATTTAGAAGAAGATATATGACCTCATATTTGAGGTAGGTACCAATTCAACAACTGACTTTGTAGCTAAAACAATGAAATAGGAGTCAGTGACCAACAAGAAGTAACTCATGTTTCTATGAAACTACCAAGAAACTGCAAAACAACCTCATCGACCCTCTCAACCGGCCAAAGACAGCTTCTTTCTCCCACCCGATGTCTCGTCTCCCTGTAGCGTCAGGCACAAGCCTCTGACACACAAGGGTATGGCCTGCTTGACAGGAGGAGTGCTGCCACCGCCATTAGGGCTTCACAACGTGAAGTGAGGCCATGTTTGGGAGAGAGTATCAAAGGAAACAAATAGATTGATCTGCTACCTGATACATACTTGATATCTGAATCCGTAATGTAGTTATGGATATAAGACATGCTACGGTGATTGTATAGGTATGCCTAGTTTACATCTTTACTCTTCAAGGCATTTAACTAAACAAAAAAAAACTGGAGTCGTGTGTACCCGATTTCCAGATTCAACACCTACTTGATCCACCAAAAGTAATTTTTTGGGGGTAATATACCAGCAATGCAATTTTCCTGCTACAACGAAACAACAAAATCACTATAACAAAATGCATTAGCAATCTTCCATGTGTATGTGTGGCTGGTGATCTGAGTGAAGAAATAGAGAAAAAAATCACATTGAAATAGTCAGACTTGACATGTCAACTGGAGACAACTTGAATTATCAGATGTTATGGCACCAGGGTAAATTTTCCTTAATAGGCAAATGGCACTGGATAGCACCAAATTTACTTTACACATGTATCAATGTCATAAGCAGCACAACTAAAACAATCAAGTAATGACACCGCAAATTTGTCTGCTACAAATGCATATCACATCCAACTATATAGAGCCATACGCACAGATCCCATTAGGATTGTACATGGATTAGAAATTGAAACCCTATGGGTAAGGAGTGTCAGGAGGGGGTCAACTGAAACCCCACAGGTATCAATTCCACTTGGTAAATCAAACCCCAAGATAAGAACATGGCCGTAAGTTCTAAAGTTTGTGATAACATAAGAGCTAAGCACCCATTGATAGTACCCCCCTAATCAGGTGTCACGGCCCCTTCACTAATTAATAGCATGTCATGAGAAGCAAGTCGAGTTGGTGAACAACATAAATTGATTGAGGACAGTAGTAATGACAAAACCATTAGCAGCAGCAATCAACAATAGGAACGACCGGCAGTACGGGGAGTAGGGATGGAGTACCTTGCTGCATTTAGCTACCTTTCTACCTGACGGAAGAAGAGCAGCAGTAACAACGACCTGTAGAGATGCTGGTCATGGCGAACACGGTGGTGGAGTGGTGGAGCGGGGCCATGGGGAGCTGCAACGACGACCAAGGCCAGGTGCTCCAGGCAGCAGCCAGGGGGCGGGGCTGTGGGGAGGAGGCAAAGATGACCTAGGACAAGTGCTCGGGGCGACAGCGAGTGCACCTGCGGCTCACCTTCCTTCCATCCCGCGATGCAAACTCCGATCCACTGCTCCGGCCTCAACTCCTCTGCTGAATCACCCCAGTTGCGTCCTCTCCTCCTCTTTGAGGAAGATGGGAGAAACGAGGTAAGAGAGGGGAGAGGGGGTGGCGTGCCCACCTAGGATCCTGGGAGAGGGAAGGGGAGATGGGACTGCAACGGCAGGCGAACCAGTGGCACCTCCGACGGTGGCAGCCCTAGCCGCCTGGAAAGAGCGAGGGAGAGGGGACCTTTCGTGGGATGAGAAGCAAGTGCTCTTTTCTCTATCTCTCTTAATTCCACGCGTTTTCACTGCGACAGTAAAATCTTTGACGTGGCATAGGCTAGCGTCCGAACCTTCCGCGACTCTTAAAGGGCTTAATTGCAGAAGGCTACATATATGGAGTGTGCTTGCCAATTGCGCTTGCGACGCCTCTCCTCCCCCTATTAAGAGGAAATTGCTGCAAGGTGCACATACAAGACGCCTCGATAGGCGACCCAAACATGCCTTACGAAGCTCAGCTGGTACTTGGCGGCGGCGACCTTGAACACATGAAGCGGTTCTTTCTAGACGTCGGGCGCGTCTCCGTGTTGGGCGGCTGGGTGGTCGTCACCTATGTTAGATAATAACGAGATAAAAGAGACACGAGAGAACACAGATTTTTACGTGGAAACTCTTGCGAGAGAAAACCACAGACGCACGAAGGCGCAATCACTATGAGGAGGAGTATTACAAGCACGAGACGACAGGCTGTCTGAGGTGCGACTACATATGGGGTATATATGAGGGGCAACACATAGGAGTCCTTGTATGACAAGTAAACGAGTTGTACTTGTACGCGTCGGTACCAACGCAAAAGGCCCACACCATATGTACTACGTCTAGTCCAATACGGTACTAGAATTTGGATCACAATTTAACAATCTCCACCTTGAGCCAAATTCCCTCCAGTAGTCGAAGAAAGTGAATAACTCCATCCAAATTAGCTTAAACACCTTGTGCATCAAAGTCCATAGGACTAGTGAGAAATACCAACTAAGCCTGAGCAAAGCTCAAACTTATTGGTCGAAACTGGCTTTGTCATCATATCAGCTGGATTATCATGAGTACTTATCTTGCATACCTTCAAATCACCTTTAGCAACAACATCTCGAATATAATGAAATCTGACATCAATGTGCTTTGTCCTCTCATGATACATTGGATTCTTTGTAAGATATATAGCACTTTGACTGTCACTAAATACGGTAGGGTAAGATGAGTCTCCACAAAGCTCAGTGTACAAACCTCTCAACCAGATAGCTTCTTTGCATGCCTCAGAAATAGCCATATACTCGGCATCAGTAATGGAACAAGCCACAATAGACTGCAAAGTTGCTCTCCAACTCACAGCACAACCACCAATGGTGAAAACATAACCTGTGAGTGATCTTCTCTTATCCAAATCACCAGCAAAATCAGAATCAACAAAACCAACAAGTCCATCTCTAGTTTTCCCAAACTGTAAATAAGCATTAGAAGTACCTCGCAGGTATCTGAAAATCCACTGAACTGCTTTCCAATGTTCCTTTCCAGGATTAGCCATGTATCTACTGACAACACTCAATGCATATGATAAATCCGGACGAGAACAAACCATGGCATACATAAGTGAACCAACTGCACTTGAATAGGGAACTCTAGGCATGTACTCAATATCGGCATCTGACTTAGGACATAAAGCTGATGATAATTTGAAGTGTGCAGCTAACGGAGTACTTACTGGCTTGGCATTATGCATATTAAAACGACGAAGAACTTTATCAATATATCCCTTCTGACTTAGATATACTTTTCCAGATGGTCTATCTCTGGATATTTCCATGCCAAGTATTTTCTTTGCTGCACCCAAATCCTTCATCTCAAATTCATTACTCAATTGCTTCTTTAGTTCATTAATATCTGACATACTCTTTGCAGCAATAAGCATATCATCAACATAAAGGAGCAAATAAATAGTTGAACCTTTGACAGTTTTCAAATAAACACAACTATCATAATTAGACCTTTTGAAACGTTGAGAGAGCATAAAGGTGTCAAATCTCTTGTACCACCGTCTAGGGGATTGCTTCAATCCATAAAGAGATTTCTTTAACTTACAGATAAGCTTTTCTTTTCTAGGAATAACAAAACCTTCAGGTTGTTCCATATAAATATCCTCTTCTAATTCTCCATGTAAAAATGCAGTTTTAACATCCAATTGTTCAAGCTCAAGATCATGCATGGCAACAATACTAAGTAAAGTGCGAATAGAGCTATGCTTCACAACAGGAGAAAAGACTTCATTATAGTCAATACCTGGAATCTGACTATAACCTTTAGCAACTAACCTTGCTTTATATCTTGTCTCATCATTAGGAGAAACACCTTCTTTCCTCTTGAAAACCCACTTGTAACGAATAGGTTTCTTCTCTCTAGGCAATTTTACTAAATCCCAAGTGCCATTCTTTTCAAGTGATTCCATCTCATCATGCATAGCGGTCATCCACTTATTACTATCAGTAGAAATAATAACCTCGGAATATGAAGAAGGCTCAGCATTACCTTCAATTTCTTCTGCAACAGATAAAGCAAAAGAAACAATATTGCACTCTTCAATTAACCTGTCAGGTTTATTACTACCCCGTCTAACTCTGTCACGAGCAAGATTCCAACTGGGTGGAACAATAGGCTGATTTGGAGTGGGAGTGACATGATCATCATTAACGACGGGTTCATCATGTGCATCAACAATTTCATTACGAGATGTATCACCTGAATCAATAACATGCTCCACCTGAACAGTAGGCTGCTGAATAGGAGGCTGCTGTTCACTCTCAATAGGAACATTAGTAGATGAAACATCATGTAACATAGCAGATTCATTAAAGATAACATTTCTGCTAATAACAACCTTCTGGGTTTCAGGATTCCATAATTTAAAACCTTTAACACCAGACTTATAACCAAGAAAGATGCACTTAATAGCCCTAGGCTCCAATTTTCCATTATCAACATGAGCATAAGCAGTGCAACCAAAAACTCTCAACTGTGAATAATCAGCAGGTGAACCAGACCATACCTCAATTGGAGTTTTCTTATTAAGAGCAATAGATGGTGAACGGTTAATGAGATAACAAGCAGTGGAAGCGGCCTCAGCCCAAAAACGCCTATGCAAACCAGCATTGGACAACATGCAACGGGCTCTGGAAATAATGGTCCTGTTCATGCGCTCAGCAACACCGTTTTGTTGAGGAGTATAAGGAACGGTGTAATGTCTGACAATGCCTTCAGACTTGCAATAATTCTTAAATTGCTTAGAACAGAATTCCATACCATTATCAGTGTGAAGTATTTTTACCTTCTTTTCAGTTTGTCTCTCAATCATAATCTTCCACTCCTTAAAAGCTGAGAATGCTTCATATTTATGCTTCAAGAAATAAGGCCATACTTTTCTCGAATAATCATCAATTATAGTCAGCATGTAACTAGCACCACCTAGTGACTTTCTGCGAGATGGTCCCCATAAATCAGAATGAACATAATCAAGAATACCTTTAGTTGTATGACCGAAGTGTTGAACTTCACCCTCTTGTGTTTGCCGAAGATACAATGCTCACAAAATTTCAATTTACCAGGTTCATATCCATCAAGAAGACCTCTCTTATTTAACTCTGCTAAACCAAGTTCACTCATATGTCCAAGACGGATATGCCAAAGGTTAGCAGCGTCACAATCAGAATCCTTTGAAACAACTAGATTAGTGTTACCTGAAACTGTAGAACCTCGAAGGTAATAAAGACCATTGGTCGAACTTAAGTCACCTTTCATCACAACAAGGGAACCTTTGGTGACTTTCAAAACACTATCTCCACCTGAATACTTGTATCCCTTTGCATCAAGGGCACTCATAGAAATAAGATTTCTCTTCATCTTCGGAATATACCGAACATCTATCAAAGTTCTGATTATGCCATCAAACATCTTGATTCGAATAGAACCTATGCCTTCAATCTTGCATGGTGAATTATCAAAACCCAAAATGGAACCAGCAGAAGTAGTGGAATCAAAAGTATTAAACAAATCTATATGTGGACACATATGAAAAGTACATGCAGTATCAAGTACCCACTCATCATTGGTCTCAGCACATCCAGCAATAACGACAAGAGCATCATCAGAACTATCATCACGAGCAACGTTAGCAGAATTTTCACCTGGTTTGTTACCTTTCCTCTTTTCTTTATTCTGCAACTTGAAACACTCTGAGATGACATGCCCGTCCCTCTTGCAATATCTGCAATATTTCTTGTCTCTGGATTGTGACCGGCCCCTGTAGCCATTTTTACTTTTGCCTCTGTTTCCATTATTTGAGTTCTTCTCCTTTGTCCCGCCACGAACAAATAATCCCTCGGCTTGGGATGAACTCGAACCATCATGAGGCACCATTAATTTCATCTTCTCCTTAGAGTTCAAAGCTTCATAAACTTCATTAAGTGTGAGAGTATCACAACTATATAATATGGTGTCTCTAAAATTGGTATAAGAACTTGGCAGTGAACAAAGTAACATTAAAGCAGTATCTTCCTCTTCATACTTAACCTCCATTGCAGCTAGATCGGATATGATCTCTTTAAATTCAGAAATATGATTCAAAACATTACCTCCTTCGGGTAACCTGTGCAGGAATATTTTTTGCTTCAGATGCATCTTGCTGGTGAGATCTTTAGTCATGCAAATCCCTTCCAGCTTTAACCATAGAGCGGCGGCAGTTTTCTCGCTCAAAACTTCCTGCAAAATATTATTATGCAAATGGAGTTGAATTTGTGACAAAGCCTTACAATCAATTCTTTTTTCTCAGCAGTACAGTCCTCAATTTGGTTCTTCCCAAAACTATCCAGTGCTACATCATAGTCGGCCTGTGCCAACAACGCCCGCATCTTGACGAGCCATAGGGTAAACCTTGTGTCACGGTCCAGCAGCGGAAAATCGTACTTCATGGATGCCATGAGTAGATTGAATCTGTGTTCACAAAGTAGTACAAGCCGGTAGAAAAAGTTCTGGATAGAATTAATTTGCGGTCAAAAAAAGAGTAAATAGCACCTGGTAGCATGTGCATGTAGCAATCGGGAACAAAATCTGATCTTGGCTTCACGTGATGAACAGGAGTAGCACTACTAGTAAAAGTACTAATAGTAGTAGCAATTGATATGCTTGATTCGGCCTTCACGTGGAGTGGCAGTGACTCAGTGGATAGGCCTCGGGACTTGATCCTGTACGTAGACATGGAGTAGCAGCAACTATGTTGCGCGGCTGTCGTGGATGGGAAACAGCAGAGGAACTCCGCGGATCGGATAAGGACGACTGCAACTTGGATGATATAAGAGCGTACAGACGGAGCTTCTGTCGGTCTCGGCTTCGTAGGCGATGCCGCAGCGGAATTCAACTTGCTGTCGGATTCGAATCGGCAGATACGCGTGCAGTGGCGCACACGTCGGAATCCTAATCTTCCAGTCTCAATCTCGTATCTGTAACTTGGCTCTGTATACCACTAGTTAGATAATAACGAGATAAAAGAGACACGAGAGCACACAGATTTTTACGTGGAAACCCTTGCGGGAGAAAACCACGGACGCACGAAGGCGCAATCACTATGAGGAGGAGTGACGGTGTCCTGGACTAGGGGGTACTCACCACGTCGTCTCCCGATCTATTAGATTGGGCCGAGGACCCCCGTGGCCGTATACTCATGGGCCAGTTCGGACGGCTACCGCATACAAGGAAGATTCCACAAGACTTGGCGATCAAGACAAGGACTTCTCCCCACCGGCGTATTCGGCTAGGACTCTTGTTATCCTAGGCCTCCGGTGCATTATATAAACCAAGGCCAGGCTAGTCGATAGAGGGACAACATACAATATATACAACAATCATACCATAGGCTAGCTTCTAGGGTTTAGCCTCCTTGATCTCGTGGTAGATCTACTCTTGTACTACCCACATCATCAATATTAATCAAGCAGGAGTAGGGTATTACCTCCATCGAGAGGGCCCGAACCTGGGTAAAAACATCATGTCCCTTGTCTCCTGTTACCATCGATCCCAGACGCACAGTTCGGGACCCCCTACCCGAGATCCGCCGGTTTTGACACCGACATTGGTGCTTTCATTGAGAGTTCCGCTGTGTGATCGACAAAAGGATCGATGGCTCGTCTGCAGATCAACTGCGACTTCGGCATCTTCGTCACCAGCTCGACTGGTCACCTTGGTTCGACCAAGAATTGCGCCCCGTGTTCGGATCACCATGTCCGAACGAGGGCCTTCATCAAACATCAACTCCGATCTCTATCAAGATCACGGAGGAATCATCTATGGAGCTCGGGGGCTCAACGTCAACATTGCCCTCAAGCGACCGTGCTGTTTTTCTGGACAGCAAACTCGTATCTGCCACCACCACCTCCTTGAGTATCGCTTTGACGATCGCTTTGGTGGAATTGTGCGGAATTGAGTCTACAATAACCCTGGAAAATTTTGTCGAGTTCAGATGGAGGAATCTCTGGCAATCCACGATATACCGGAGCCCTGTCAAATCTGGACGGGAATTTGGATGAGTTTAGGGCGTGGTGTCTAGCTTCTTGCTCAGACGTCCTTTGGAAGATCCAACCATTGATCGGCTGCAGAATTCCTATATCTACCACCTCCCAAAATTTCGGCTCGATCCGACCGTCCAAACTCCGGGAACCTTCCAATTAGTGCATCACTTTTCGGATCTGTTTTCTGCACGAAAACGAATCCGACCTGAGTTCATCTTTTTTATGAACAGGATTTCGGACATTCCTTTTGAAGGAAGTTTTGTATGGGGTATTGTGTTTTGTTCCCGAACACATCCCACTAACTGTAAGATCTTTTCAACATGATCTTCAACATCATGCTGGTGTCAAACCAGTCCGGCGATATTACTCCACGGCTGCCGACCTGCGCTAGACACGTCGTCACTTTAGCCGAGCTCAACTTCTTCGGATCATCATCTCGGCAAGCCGAACAAGAGTCCGGCATCGTGAAGGATAAATCATCATCAACATCGCTGCCCCATGGGTTACACGGAGCGGGCACACCGGCATCGCCGCACGGTCACTTCATCAAGCCGGCATTGACCACGTCACGACCTGCATCGGCAGGGCCGCACTATTGCTCCTCCGCACTTTGACATCTCGGCTGGAGCGGGGGCTTCATCATCTCTTCATCAACCTACTCCGGTAAACGGGTGTGCGGATCGAGTCCCAATTTTGGGAATCACCTTCCTTCGGATTGCTACAACAAATAAACCAGGTGCTATTAATCCTAGTATTTTTTTGCCTATTTGGGTTCAATTTTTCCCAAGGAATTATTACTCTGGTTTGTCCATCATATGTACACAGGTCTATCAAATGGTGGCCGCATTAACGACGGTCGCATGGTGGTCCGGTCAGTCTCCGTACATAGTCCGGCGAATGCCGCATCCGGAACTAGGACCGACCTGTGAATTCAGGCTTTGCCACGCCCTTACCGCATCACGCCGACGCCCTGCATCGACATTGACTTCGGTGCCAGGCCATATTTCTTTTATTACTCACTTTGCATAAATTATTTATTATGCAACGATTTTTTTAATTATCATTATTACTATTATCTCCGGTTTGCACTATTTTTTGTGCACAGCAAAATGATCCGGGGACTTCGGCGTCACTCTGCCGGTCTGCATTGATCGTGCTATGTCACCACTTCGGCGTGTCAAGCTCTCCGCTCCGCCACCTCGGGACCGGCTTGAGGGATGGAACCTTGCCCCGCATCAAGCTTGGACCGCGTCATCAATACCGAAAATATTAACCAGCTAAGTCGCTTTCATGCTCAAAGCTTTAATTTCTAATTTGCGTTCGGTTCGACCAAGCATTATACTTTTTTGAAAAAAAGTTGCTTGTAAATTTTTTTTCCTTGTCCAAACTTTGTTTGTGACACACAAATTCAAGGACCCAATTCACTTGGGGGCTTCCTTTATGAAGCTTTTCCTCTTGCATATGATTATACTTGTATGGCTTCGTTCCTTGTTCGTGTATTATGCCACAGTATGCACCATATTGACTTAAGCGATTTGCAAGCTGGGTTGCCTCGCTCCTGTGTTTACCCCTACGTTCCTGATTGTTCGGCTAGGGAGTAAAGAGAGCACCTCTGCGATTGTCACGATCGGGTCGCCTGAGCCGGACCTCAGGCTGGGTGAAGCCGAAAGCTAGCGCTCTTATATTTATTCAATGATGGTCGGCACACAACGGAACTCATGAGTACAAAAAATCTATTGCACAAGTCTCATAATAACAATGAGCACCGAAGAAAGGTATCGGTGGGGGTACTATTTTCTTCGAAGATGCTTCTTAGTCTTCGCAGTAATATAGCATAAGTTCCCTGAGCGCGCTTTGTCTGTTACAGCCTTATGGCCTGATTGCCTGGTTATTGGAAACACCGTCGATATTCTCGACCGATGGAGTGCATAACACTTTTCGGTTCTTAACCGAAGAGGGAGAAGCCGACGGTCAGTTAAGACGCGTTTAAAGTTCGGTTGAACATAGATATGATATAAGTACTTTGGTACATGCAATCATTCTTCTACCCAAGTCATTTGGGGGCTCTTAAGTTTATTTGAGCCATTTTATAATAAGTGTTCTTCTTCTTAGTCGTTGCAAAGTTTTATTATTATTATTCATCACTCCTTTTTTCGACCCGAGTGTGCGGTCACTAGCCGGGGAGTTTAGTTTGCTAAACTGGCCTAATGAGAAGTACTCCGCTCTCGGGATAGGAGGTTGAAGCCGTAGGCTGACCCGCTCGAAGTCTTGAGATAGGATGTATCATGTTAAAGCACGACAGAAGCACTTCTTTTTTGTAAGACCAATTTTCAGATTGGCACCGAACACTTGATCTTGTTCGGACGTCATGTTTTTACTGACGTTTCTTGGTTTTCCAAGCTTTTTGGCACTTTTAAACTATTTGTGCTTTTCCAGCATTAGTCTCGCAGTGCAACGCCGGACACCTTTAGGGATTCGGCAAAAACATTATCATATATTGCTATATATGCATCGGTTTCGAATTGTGTCTTCGGTCAATAGTTGGGTTGCCCGGCTCCTGCACTTGCTTCCTACATTCCATTTTGTTCGGCTAGGCGTGCAAAGGGAGAACCACTGCGATTGTGCTTCCAGCTCACATGGTTAAGCACCTCAGTGGAGAAAGCTGAAAACTGACTGTCACAATAAGCGTAAACTGGTCAGCGATCCGATGACTATGACGGGCCGTTCATAACATTGGCCGAAGTGTTCATGGCTTGACCTCGACTGTCGCCGAACACTACCGGGGGCTATTAACTGGCCTCCCAAACTAAATCCTAGATATTTTGCTCTTACATTAGAGCTGAGGTTTAATGATCATGCTTAGCATGCCAACCCAAATAAAGGAACCGATAGCGGGACTATTTTCTTTGGAAGACATTTCTTCTATTAAATAGTAATATAACATATCTCTCTGCGTACCTTTGTTTATAAAACCGTATGGCCAGATTGCCTTGTTTGTTGTAAATCTTTGCCCTCATAAAGGCTTTATAAAGTAGGACAGACACTCCTCGGCTACTGGCCGAGGAGGTGGAAGCCGATGGTTGGTCAACAAAGTTTTGTACAAATGCGGATCTGAGCATTAATGACGTAAAGTACTTGGATACATAGAGTCATTACACATAATTTGTGATTTTACTATGGATATTGATCCTTAATTCGGCCACCCGTGCCCGCATTAAGGCTCGGGGCTACTGGGCTTCGGGCTTATTATTTACAAATATTAAAGGGGCACATCGATCCCCTGATCTGGTGTTGCCACCCGACCAGTGTCTCGGGGGCTACTGCATTGCTTGTCCAATGCAGAAAATTTTATGTGCAATATAGTTTCCGAGGAGATTTTGATCCTCAGGTTGGTCGGCCGCACCCAACCTGAGTCTTGAGGACTGAGCACGCCGCTTTTAGTGTCCCGAAGTATTCTGCCGAGCTTGGACTTGACCCTCAGGCCGATTTTGCAAATCAACCTGAGTCTCAGTGGCTACTGGGATCAGCGGTCTTATGTCATCCTTCATGTGCATCTCAGGTTTTAGACCGATACACACCTTGAGGGCTACTGGCTATATATCTCGGCAGAGAATAAATTGCAACAATAAAAAATATTGACACAAAATCGGCCCATAGTCGGGGTGGTGCACCACCTCGGAAGCAGTCCGACATAAAGCTCGGGCGCTGGTGGCTAGCTCCATAGAGGGCATTTCCGGCATTAAGCTCGGCTAAACTCCTTCAACTTTTTTGAACCAAGGTGATATGACACCTCGGATTTAGTCCGGCATTGGATCCTGGACACAGTCCGGCGTTGGAGCTCGGATATATTTCGGCGTTGGATCTCGGATATACAGTCCGACATTGGAGCTCGGATACATAGTCCGGCGTTGGAGCTCGGATACATTCCGGCGCTAGAGCTGGGAAGCGGTCCGGCGTTGGTGCTCGGCTGCAAAGGATACCTCAAATGCAGTCCGGCGTTGGAGCTCGGACGCAAGAGGATGCTGCCGCCCGGGAACAATTTCAAACCCGAGGTGTGGCATAAAAATAACAAGGCATTGATAAAGGCCAGAAACTTAAAGGGGCTCCTCGGATACCCGACGTGTAAACTCGCCGAATGCATTTCGGCGATCCTCAAGATCGAAGATAAAGAAGATTTGTTGAACCAGTTTTCAAGACCGGCAACCAAAGATGAAGAACAGTTCGGAAGAATCGAGGAGCGTCCCTAACTTGAAGACCGGTTCAGGGGGCTACTGACGGTGTCCTGGACTAGGGGGTACTCACCACGTCGTCTCCTGATCTATTAGATTGGGCCGAGGACCCCCGTGGCCGTATACTCATGGGCTAGTTCGGACGGCTATCGCATACAAGGAAGATTCCACAAGACTTGGCGATCAAGACAAGGACTTCTCCCCACCAGCGTATTCGGCTAGGACTCTTGTTATCCTAGGCCTCCGGTGCATTATATAAACCGAGGCCAGGCTAGTCGATAGAGGGACAACATACAATATATACAACAATCATACCATAGGCTAGCTTCTAGGGTTTAGCCTCCTTGATCTCGTGGTAGATCTACTCTTGTACTGCCCACATCATCAATATTAATCAAGCAGGAGTAGGGTATTACCTCCATCGAGAGGGCCCGAACCTAGGTAAAAACATCGTGTCCCTTGTCTCCTGTTACCATCGATCCTAGACGCACAGTTCGGGACCCCCTACCCGAGATCCGCCGGTTTTGACACCGGCAAGGAGTATTACAAGCACGAGACGACAGGCCGTCTGAGGTGCGACTACATGGGGTATATATGAGGGGCAACACATAGGAGTCCTTGTAGGACAAGTAAACGAGTTGTACTCGTACGCGTCGGTACCAACGCAAAAGGCCCACACCGTATGTACTACGTCTAGTCCAATATGGTACTAGAATTTGGATCACAATTTAACAACCTACTCCTTCGTCCGTTCTATCCTGATGGGCCCACTCACGCTGAGCACGAAGATGCGGCCTATATACCATTACAAGGCCTAATGGGCCCACTCATGGCCTGCAAGCCAGTTTGGTAGTCACTGGTTTCTCGTGTGCCTTGCTTGCGTCTCCAGGTTTGGCCCACGTCATCTTGAAGAAATAAAGTGGCTTCTCCCACTTCATCAGTGGTAGATGTAGGAGAGACACTGCTGTGCCCCCCTTGATTTCTCGTGTGCCTTGCTTGCGCCTTCAGGTTTCGCCCACGTCGTCTTGAAGAACTGAAGTGGCTTCTCCCACTTCATCAGCGGTAGATGTGGGAGAGACACTGCACCCCCCACCCCCAAGCCGGCGCACGCGAGAACTTTTGGGTTAAGGAGTTCAAATCTTCCCAAGTAGCCGCATCAGGACCATCGGTGCTCCACTCAATCAAGACTTGCGGAATCATGTGATGTCCTTCATGACGAACATGTCTCTATAATAAGCGAGCATGCACATGGAACAGACTATCAGGAGGAGGGTAATACCTGATGTTTAGGAGCAAAATCTTAGAGTTGCGTAACATGGAAAACGGGGTGAATTTTTCTTGAGTCAAGTAACTTGAACCAATAAGCTACATTCCCAATCTTTGCAGTAATACGATAAGGACCATAATATCAGAAGCCAACTTCTGATGTGCTCGATCAACCACCAAAGATTGCACATACGATTGTAACTTCAAGAACACCAAATCACCTTCTCTAAATCCTCCCTCGGGTTCTCTTCTTGTCATCCGATGCTTTCATATGGTCCCGAGTGCATAAAAGATGTTGGCGAACAGATTCAGTTACTGCAACTCTTTCGGTTAACCACTATTCAACATCAGCTATAGCCACTGTGTCAGAAGCAGAAATACCAATGTAATAGTGGCTACGACCATATAAAAGCTCAGGGGCTATAACCACTGTGGAACATCAGTTGTCGAGGATTTTATCGATGTCAACTTCTTTTGCCACACGAGAAATGGCGGTCTAGCATTTTATTCTTGTTGATCTTCTTGATCGTCATTTGCTTCAGGATCATCTTCCTCATCGATCGGCTTAGCTGCCTCCAACGAAATTCTCTTCATTTTCTTTAGGATGAGTTCTTGTTCGACAAAGACAATCCGGAGGATTTTCTTCAACAGGTTTGATTTCCCTGATTCCCATCATATTTATAACTTCACTTGGTTCAGTTTCATCTAGCACAGGTGGTAATTGCTCCTTCTGAGAGTCATTAGCTTCATCAAACGACACATCTACTGTTACCATAACCTTATGGTAGTGGAGGTTAAAGACTTTGTAGGTATCCATCCAAGTCCTAACCATAATCAATGAAAAGCCCTTCGTGTGTTTTGGGTGCACATTTAGAGTGTACAACACTATCTCTAATATAACATGGTGCACCAAAGAATCTAAGGTATGATACATTGGGCTATAAAATGTGGTGAGATCATATGAAGTTTCCTTGAGGAAGTTGTGTAGATAAACCCGGTTGATAATATGCCACACAGTGTTGATGGGATCCACCCTAATTGAATTGGGGTATCGTATTCATTGAGAATTCCTCGGGTTTAATGAGATCTATTCTTGCGTTCCACTACTCCATTTTGGTGCGGAGTGTATGAGCGGAGAACTCATGAGTGACATCATATTCATCAAGAAATGCTTCAATGTATATGTTCTTGAATTACGTGCCATTGTCACTTCTCACAGGCTTGGTGAGGACACCATAGTCCGTTTGAGATCTTCATGCAAATTTATTGAAGCAATCATGTGTTTCCCTTTTGTATACAAGAAAATATACCGAGGTGAACCATGAAAAATCATCAACACTATGAGACCATAGTGATTACCACTGAATTTGGTGCAATGTTGCGGTCCAAGTAAGTATGTGTGAAGAAATTCAAGTGGGCGTTTTGTGGTCATGATAGTATTCACATGGGTGCTTGGCTTTCAATTGCTTCCCAGCTTCACAAGCAGCACACATAAGTGATCCTTCTCGAACTTTATGTTGTCAATGCCCACAATAGGCTTCTTTTTAACCAACATTTCCAAGTTCATCATACGTCATGTCCCAGCCTTCGATGCCATAGCCAACACTTAGTTGCTTTTGCAAGCAAGAAAAGTAGTAACTGATGGGCAATTGGTGAAATCTACAAGATACAAATCACCTCTTCGAATACCTTCGAAGACAAATGAGTAATCATTTGCAGAGACGACTTTGCACCCAAGTTTGGTGAAAAGTACTAGCATGCCCATATGACACAATTTAGAGACAAACGCGAGATTGTAGTCTAGACCTTTGACATACATTACCTTGTCGATGTGTTTGTCTCCCAAGATAGCAACTTTACCTAAACCCATTACCTTTCATTTGTTGTTGTTTGCAAATGTGATGTTCCTCTTGGTAGAAGGACTAAGCTTGAAATCAGCAATCATGCTTCTGTCTCCAATAATATGATTAGTGCAGCCATTGTCCATGAACCACTTTGTTCCTCCAGACACATAGCTCTATAGAAGAATTAGTTCTTCTTAACCACCCATATCTTTATGGGCGACTTAGAAGAAATTGCATTATGCTGGATATTTGAGGACATTACACAAGGAACAAGAGAGTTTTTTCTTCAAATTATAGTTAGAGCAATCAAATGAATACGAAAAGAATTTTTTTGAAGTTTTCTGAACATGATGGTTCGAAGAAATATGTTCATATTCATATGAGGCAAAATTAGCACTGGAACCATCTGAGGACTTTGTAGCAAATCCATTAGCAAACTTATGACAATGCAAGGGATTTTTACCTGCAACCTGCGAGGAGTTAGTCCTGCAATGGAGCTTACTACCCTATGGTGTCAGAGAACATTCACATCAGTGTTCTCAACAAGTGCCTTGGGTACCTAGATCTTCTTCACGGTAGGGCCATTCCCTCAAGTTACTTCCAATAAAGTGTGTGAATACTTTGCCTCTCTAATTCTTCAAGAGTTTATAGTTTAAGTCACATCACACATCCATTGTAGAGTGAGCACTGCAATCATAACCAGATCAAAGTGAAGGATCAAGAGGTTTTCCTTTAAAAAGAACCCATTGTGTCCTGGGATACTACGTGGGAGTCCAGTAGGAACTATCGGGATTAATGTTCCTAATAAAACAAACCCCTTCGTTTCAAGGGTTCTTATTGACGATTTTCTTCTTGAGTACATCACAAAGGGTTTGGTGCCCTTTAAGACTTTTGGACATTAATTCATGTCCCAAGAAAATTCATCCTCACATTTGATAACCCACAAGTATAGGGGGTCGCAACAATTTTCGAGGGTAGAGTATTCAACCCAAATTTATTGTCGACACAAGGGGAGCCCAAGAATATTCACGAGTATTAGTAGTTGAGTTGTCAATTCAGCCACACCTCAAAGACTTAATATCTGCAGCAAAGTATTTAGTAGCAAAGTAGTATGATAGTAATGGTAACAGCGGTAACAATAGCAATAACAATTTTGTAGTGATTGTGACAGTAGCAACAATGAAAGTAACTTAGCAAAGATCAATATGTGAAAGGCTCATAGGCATTGGATCAGTGATGGATAATTGTGTTGGATAATATTTATCATGTAGCAGTCATAACCTAGGGTGACAGAGAATTAGCTCCAATTCATCAATATAGCATAGGCATGCATTCCGTATATAGTCATACAGACTTATAGAAAAGAACTTGCATGACATCTTTTTTCCTACCCTCTTGTGGTAGTGGGGTCCATAAGGAAACTAAGGGTTATTAAGGCCTCCTTTTAATAGAGAACCGAAACAAAGCATTAGCACTTAGTGAATACATGAACTCCTCAAACTACGTTAATCACCAGAAAGAATCCGAATTATTGTCACCTTGGGGTATGCGGATCATAACACGTAGTAGGTGTCTACAACTTGTAAGATAGGATCTAGAACACAAATATATTCATGAAAACATAATAGGTTCAGATCCGAAATCATGGCACTCGGGCCCTAGTGACAAGCATTAAGCATAGCAAAGTCATAGCAACATCAATCTCAGAACATAGTGGATACTAGGGATCAAACCCTAACAAAACTAACTCGATTACATGATATATCTCGTCCAACTAGTCACAGTCTAGCAAGCTTATGCTATTTCTTGAGCTCGCTTTGGTTTTTAACTTGAAGAGGAAAGGGTGACGCATCACAATAGAGGTAAGTATTTCCCTCAGTTAAGAACCAAGGTATCAATCCAGTAGGAGAAGAACGCGCAAATCACCAATACCTGCACAAACAATCAAACACTTGCACCCAACGCGATAATGGGGTTGTCAATCCCTTCACGGTCACTTACAAAGGTGAGATCTGATAGAGATAGATAAATAAAACTAAACGAAAGATAAAATATTTTTTGGGTTTTTTGGTTTATAGATATGAAAATAAAAGATTGCAAAATAGTAGATCAGAAACTAATATGATGGAAAATAGACCCAGGGGCCATAGGTTTCACTAGAGGCTTCTCTCTTGAAGGCAAATAATATGGTGGGTGAACAAATTACTGTCGAGCAATTGATAGAAAGCGCAAAGTTATGATGATATCCAAGGCAATGATTATGTAATATAGGCATCATGTCCGTGTCAAGTAGATTGACTCCTGCCTGCATCTACTACTATTACTCCCCACATCGACCGACTCCTGCCTGCATCTAGAGTATTAAGTTCATAGAGAACAAAGTAACGCTTTAAGTAAGATGACATGATATAGAGGAATAAACTCAAGCAATATGATGTAAACCCCATCTTTTTATCCTCGATGGTAACAATACAATACGTGCCTCGCTACCCCTACTTTGTCACTGGGTGAGGACACTGCAAGATTGAACCCAAAGCTAAGCAATTCTCCCATTGCAAGAAAAACCAATCTAGTTGGCCAAACCAAACCGATAGTTCTAAGAGAATTACAAAGATATCAAATCATGCATATAAGAATTTAGAGAAGATTCAAATAATATTCATACATAATCTTCTTATAAATCCACAATTCACCGGATCTCGACAAACACACCGCAAAATAAGATTACATCAGATAGATCTCCAAGAACATCGAGGAGAACATGTGTAAGTGCATCTAGTGCCACCCCTAGTTGGTTTTGGAGTATTGACGACAAACCTAGTTGAGGGACTAATGTGTTTGTGAGAATTGCAGGAAAACACAGGTAGAAGTCCCTCATTGATTCGGTTCTACTACCAGAGATGACCCCTAAAAATGTATGAAGACATTGAAGACAAAGGTGGTATATGAAGATATTCACATTGAAGACTATGACAAAAGAAGACACGTTATGAAGCCTATGGAGCTCGAAGACTTAGATCTTTCGTAGTTCTTTTTATTTTGTGTTGAGTCATAGGAACCACCGTACTGTTAAGTGGGGTCCAGGAGAACCAGTTAGAATGACTGAAGTGATGCCTAAATCAAAAACCTATGTCTTCGAGTGAAGACAATGAGAGCGAATCTTGTCCAGAGCCGGACAAGTCAGCTTTGCTTGTAGGCCAAGTAAAGTTTCCATGAGAGTTCGAAATCTGACCGTTGAGACATGTGTCAGTTCCTTAGTGACCCAGGGTCATTTCGGACAAATCAGGCCGGGTTGCCAAGTGGCTATAAATAGCCCACCCCCACAACCATAAACAGTTGGCTGCTTAGATTTCAGTGCACGACTTTTGTCGTTTGAGAGCAACCCACCTCGAAGCCTTTGAGAGAAAATTCCTAGTGAGGAGAAAAGCCCTAACCACCCAGAGCCAGAGTAAATTGGGCATCACTTAAGTCTTCTTGTCTGTGTGATCTGAAGACTTATTACACTTGAGGACTGTGAATCCTCCAGACGGTTAGGCGTCGCGTTCAGAGCATCCAAGGGACATTGTGGATTGCCAGTGAACGAAGTCTGTGAAGGTTTGGGAGTCTACCTTGAAGACTTACCAGAGTGATTGGGCGAGGACTAAGTGACCTTAGCTCAAGGAGAATATGGTGAGGACTTGGTGTCCTGAACTATGTGTTCAGGACTGGGTGTCCGGGACTGTGTGTCCTAAGGTTTAAATACCTAGCCGCTCCAACCAGACGTACAGTTGTCACAGCAACTGGAACTGGTCCAACATATCATTATCTTCAACAAGTCACTGGTTTCATCTTCACTTCCTTTTCTTACTGTTACTTATTGTGAAGCCATTGCATGCTTGCTTTATCATTTGTCTTCACAACGTGAATGCATGATCTGTTTGGCTTCATAACTTCTTCCTACCTGATCCTTATTACACTGAAGCTGTTTGTCATTGTGCCTTCACTCTATTGAATACATGACCATGGCTGGCCTAGTGTAATCTAACTTCCGCTGCATAGTAATAGGCATAATCTTCACTGTTTGTCTTCATAACTCCCACGTTTTGAAGACTTTCATAAAAATCGCCTATTCACCCCCCCTCTAGTCGATATAACGCACTTTCAATTGGTATCAGAGCAAGGTGCTCCCTTGTTCTGTGTGATTCAGTTTAACCACCTGGAGTTTTAGCTATGTTGACTGCAGGGATAATCAAAGTCTCCACTGCTTGCCCCGTCTTTGATGGAACTGAACATCCCTACTGGAAGAATAAGATGCGCATGCATCTTGAAGCTATTGACGTCGACCTATGGTATGTCGTCGAGAACGGCGTTCCCAAGGCTGGAGAAGGTGTCTCTGCTGCTGATGTCAAGAAGTTCACTCAACTGGACTCTACTGCCAAAAATATCATCTGTGGTCATCTGACAAAAGGACAGTATGGCCGTGTGAGTGCCTTGAAGACATCCAAGCTGGTCTGGGACTGGCTCTCCAAGGTCAATGAAGGCGTCTCAACCCAGAGAGATCAAAGAATCAGTGCTCTTCGCAACCTCTTCATCCGCTTCAAGCGAAATGACAATGAGAATGTCCAACACACATTTGACCGGCTCACTGACATCACAAATGAGCTTCAAGCCCTCGGCGCCACTGAAATCACCAAACATGAAATCGTCAAGACGCTGCTGAGATCACTTGATAGTTCGTTTGACATCCTGGACCTGATGATTCAAGAACGTCCTGATTTCAAGACACTCGATCCGTCTGACATACTTGAGAGGCTCAACACACATGAGTTTCAGCTTTCTGAGAAAAGAGATATCTACGGTCCAAACTATGGGCGAACTCGTGCCTTGAAGGCAAAAGCTGTTTCCTCATCTGAAGAAGAATCTGACTGCAGTTTTGATGATCCTGAAGACATTGGAAGAGAACTTGCAATGCTAGTGAAGAAGTTCCAAAAATTCACCATGAAGAAAGGCTTCAGAAAATCTTCGCGATCAAGCTCAAGGAATGATGAAGCTTCTGCTCATGACTACAAGAAGAAAACATGTCACAAGTGCAAGAAAACTGGACACTTCATCTCTGAGTGTCTACAGTGGGACAATGAGAACAGAAGGAAGAAGAAGAGCAAGGAATATGATTCTGACGACAAGAAGAAGAAGAAATACTCAAAGTCTTCTTCCAAGTCTTCATCAAAGTCTTCATCACACAAGAAGAGCTCATCTGGCAAGGCACGTGCGTTTGTTGGCAAAGAGATGGATTCAGAGGAGGAGTCCGCATCTGAGGAGGCAGAGGTGGAGTCTGAGGAGGAGTCTGATTCTGGTATTGTGAGTCTGGCTACAGCATACGTCGCCAAGTCCATCTTCAACACTGAAGACAATGACTGCATCACCGACACCGACGCAAATGACAAGAACGACTCCACTCCTACCTACTACTTCATGGCACGCGGTGCCAAGGTAAACACACGCACTACTCGTTATCAAACATCTAGTGACAATGACTCTGACTGTGATTCAAAACCCAGCTACAAAACACTTACTAAAATTGCAACTGAACAACAGAAAGCTATGGAACATATTCAAAAACTGTTAGACAGAAGCGATGATCTGTTGGGTGCTGAAATGACTCGATCTCAATCCTTAATTGAAGACATAAAAAACCTTCACGTTAAGTATCAGGAACTTGAAGATCGTCTTGATACTCTCTCAACAACTCATGAAAAGCTTTCCTATGATTATCTTCAAAGGAAGCAAGAACTTGAGAAATTGAGAGTGGCTCATGAAGATCTTCAAAAGGAAAACGAGTCACTTCTCTTCGAACAGATCAGTCCCGCTCAGGAAGGATTTGAACCACCATGTCTTAAATGCATTGAGCATGATAATGCTACTTCTGTTGCTGAATGTTCCACTGCTACTGCTGTTGCAATATCTTCAAGTGTTGATGTGGTAACTAACCCCTTTGCTAAGGATACCACTGCTATTGCTGATGAGAATGCTAGGTTGAAGACATTGCTTGAAACAAGGATGTACAAAAGTCTTAAAGGACATCAGACATTATGTGATGTCCTCAAGAAGCAGATTCTGAACCGAAACCCTAGGAAAGAGGGTGTTGGATTCGTGAGGAAAATAAATGCAGATGGCTCTTACTGGAAACCTGAGCAGTACCCCAAAACCACATGGGTTGCTGCAAAGGAACTTTCAGCAGATCGATCCAACTTATCTGGCTTCACTTGTGCTAACCCCATTATCATTGATGAATCCTTTGATGCAAACTATAAACTGTTTAAGAATCAGAATGGTGAAGTGTTTGCCAGGTACATTGGTACTAACTGCAGGAATGGACCGCCTATGAAGAAGATCTGGGTTCCGAAAAAGTGTCTGGAAAATCTTCCTGTGAATGTCTTCATGACACCTCACTTAAAGAAGACAAACCTCAGACCAAAGGCTTCATATGGTCCAAAGGCTTCATACAAACAGAGGACTCACCTGAGTCACACTAACACAAATGTTTTGCAGGGAAATCATACTCAGGCATATGAATATGAGAGCGATTATTTGAATCGTCATGTTCATGTGACCAAAAATTATTCTGCTTATTCCTATGAGTATTATCGTCCACCTGCTAGACTGTTTGCTAAGGTTTCAAAGCCAAAATTCTCAGATGCTGCACTTAGACTTATTGCTTCTAAGCCACCCTTGAAGATGTGGGTGGTTAAGAAAGCTTAACTCTCTTTTGCAGGGAAAGGTTTCCAGCAGAAAAACAAAATCTTCTGATGCTATTGCTGGGGACCTTAAAAATCTTGTAGGGCGCAAGATAAAATGCCCGAATGGCATCATTATGTACTTCGTTCCTGAATTGCATGCTACTCTCCCTATTAGTCCTAATCTGGATCTAAGTTTTCATAACCCACTGGTTCGTCAAATGTTTATGCTTCACAATTCTCTTCGTGAAGCCTATCCCCCTAACTGCACTATAGGGTATGACACCAGCGACTTCAAAGTCTTCAGAATGGATTATTGACAGTGGGTGTACAAATCACATGACTGGCAGAAGAAGCCTTCTTATGGACTCAACATTACGTCCATCCGACAAGAGCCACATCACATTTGCTGACACTGGTAAAAGTAAGGTATTGGGTCTAGATAGAGTTGCAATCTCAAAGGATCAACACATGGATAAAGTCATGCTTGTTGAATCCCTTGGCTTCAACTTAATGTCTGTCTCAATGCTTTGCGATTTGAATATGATCGTAATGTTTGGAAAATATGGTTGCCTGGTACTAATGGAATCTGACAAGTCTCAAGTATTTGAAGGGTATCGGAAAGGTGATTTGTACGTGGTAGATTTCTCAGCAGGGCCACAACTTGCAGTATGTCTTCTTGCAAAAGCTTCAGAATGCTGGCTTTGGCATCGGAGGCTTGGGCATGCTGGCATGAGGAACCTCCACACCCTTGCGAAGAAGAAGCATGTCATAGGCATCGAGGGCGTCAAGTTCAAGAAAGATCACCTATGCGGTGCCTGTGAAGCAGGGAAGATGACAAGGGCAAAACATCCTTCGAAGACAATCATGACTACTACACAACCCTTCGAACTGCTCCACATGGATCTTTTCGGTCCCACTCACTACTCAACTTTTACTACTTCTGCTTGCCTCTATGGCTTTGTCATTGTTGATGATTACTCTAGATAAACTTGGGTCCACATAATCCTCTACAAGACTGAAGTGCAGGATGTCTTCAGACGCTTCGCCAATCGAGTTATGAACAATTTTGGCGCCAAAATAAAGCACATCAGAAGTGACAATGGCACTGAATTCAAGAACACTGGCCTTGATACATATCTTGATACCTTGGGCATCACACATGAATTCTCAGCTCCGTACACGCCACAGCAGAATGACGTCGTCGAACGCAAGAACAGAACACTCATTGAGATGGCCAGAACAATGCTAGATGAATACAAGACTCCAAGAAAATTCTGGACTGAAGCCATTGATACTGCATGCCATACAATCAATCGTGTTTATCTTCACAAGCTTTTGAACAAGACATCTTATGAACTCCTAACTGGCAAGAAGCCAAATGTCAGTTACTTCAGAGTATTTGGAGCAAGGTGCTGGATCAAGGACCCACACCACACCTCAAAGTTTGCACCAAAAGCACATGAGGGCTTTATGCTTGGATATGGAAAGGATTCACACTCCTACAGAGTCTTCAATCTCTTCCATTACAAAGTGGTTGAAACAGTGGATGTGCGGTTTGATGAGACAAATGGTTCACAAAGAGAGCAACTGCCAAATGTTCTAGATGAAGTTCCAGCTAGTGAATTAATCAAGCTTATGGGAACTGGAGAGATTATACCTTCTGAAGCTCATCCTGAAGAAGAACTTATCACCTCAGCACCTGATCAACATGAAGACATTGCTCAGCCTGAAGACATTCCTCCCAACAACAACACAGATCAGCAAGAGCAAAGTCTTCGCCCTGTACATCCTCGTGTTGCCAATGAAGTGCAGATTGATAGAATAATTGACAGCATCAATGCACCAGGTCCACTCACTCGTTCAAGGGCAACTCAGCTAGCAAATTTCTGTGGGCACTTCGCATTCGTATCAATATCAGAATCCAAGAAAGTTGAAGAAGCCTTCATGGAACCTGAATGGATTCAAGCTATGCAAGAAGAGCTTCAACAGTTTGAGCTGAATAATGTACGGGAACTGGTTAAGTGTCCTGATCCACGAAAGCACAACATTATAGGCACTAAATGGATATATCGCAACAAACAAGATGAGCATGGTCAAGTTGTCAGAAACAATGCTCGTCTCGTTGCTCAAGGATATACTCAAGTGGAGGGCATTGACTTCGATGAAACATTTGCTCCTGTGGCTAGGCTTGAAGCCATACGTATACTGCTGGCCTATGCAAATCATCATAACATACTTCTATATCAAATGGATGTGAAAAGTGCCTTTCTCAATGGCAAGATTGAAGAAGAAGTGTATGTTGCACAACCGCCTGGCTTTGAAAATCCAAAACATCCTGACATGGTATACAAGCTCAACAAGGCACTGTATGGCCTCAAACAAGCCCCTAGGGCCTGGTATGACACACTCAAGTACTTCCTGAAGAGCAAAGGCTTCATACCTGGTTCCCTGGATCCCACTCTTTTCACGAAGACATATGATGGTGAACTATTTGTGTGCCAAATATATGTGGATGACATTATCTTCGGCTGCACCAATCAGAAGTACAGTGAAGAGTTTGGATATATGATGCAAGAGCAATATCAGATGTCCATGATGGGGGAGCTGAAGTTCTTCCTTGGTCTTCAAATACGGCAACAGTGCAATGGCATCTTTATATCTCAAGAGAAGTATCTCAAAGATTGCCTGAAGAAGTTTGGTATGCAAGACTGCAAAGGCTTCACAACACCAATGCCAGCCAAACATCATCTAGGTCCTGACGACAATGGTAAAGAGTTCGATCAAAAGGTATACCGCTCCATGATTGGGTCTTTGCTTTATTTATGTGCATCTAGGCCAGATATTATGCTTAGTGTTTGCATGTGTGCTCGATTTCAAGCGGCACCAAAGGAGTCGCATCACTTAGCTGTGAAGCGAATTCTTCGATATTTGGCTCACACCCCAACTCTAGGATTATGGTATCCAAAGGGCTCAGAGTTTGATTTGGTTGGATTTTCGGATGCTGATTATGCTGGTGACAAGGTTGATCGCAAGTCTACATCAGGCACATGTCACTTTCTGGGACGATCACTTGTATGTTGGTCTTCAAAGAAGCAAAACTGTGTATCTCTCTCCACTGCTGAATCTGAATACATTGCTGCTGGATCTTGCTGCGCTCAGCTTCTATGGATGAAACAAACACTCAAGGACTATGGTATTCATCTGAAGCAAGTGCCACTTTACTGCGATAATGAAAGCGCCATCAAGATTGCCAACAACCCAGTTCAGCACTCGAAGACAAAGCACATTGAAATTCGTCATCACTTTCTCAGAGATCATGTTGTGAAGGAAGACATTGATATCATACACGTCAACACTGAAGAGCAATTGGCAGATATCTTCACCAAGGCCTTGGATGAGAAGAGGTTTTGCAAGTTACGGTGTGAGCTAAATAACTTGGAATCCTCAAATGTCCTGTGATCAGGCACACATCCTAACACTTATGCATATTGATGACTTAGATGTGCAACACACAAAGTAAAGTATATCTTCAATTAATGAAGACATACATTCTAAGTGTGAATACATTAATGTGGAATTTGACTTCGGAGCGCCACAATAATTGTGCGCCGTGTCTGGGTCTAATACTTCCTAGACGGTGGGTAACGCCACCACCAAACATTCCATATTGAAGTGTTTCACTCATGGCGTTACCTAGCAATATCTTCACATTTGGTCTGGCTTCGAACTCAACATGTCTTCATGATCATCTTCACTACATTGATTATATAGATATATACATACTAGTGTTCTGTCCTCTACATAATTCACTTATAGCTATGTCTTCTTGGTTGAATCTTTTGAACTAAGTGAATGTGATCGGACCCTAATCTCTCTATGCTTTCTATCTCAAATTCTATCTCTCCAAGTCATATGCATTCTATTGAAACTGTCGAATGTCTTCACTGTGTCCTTGTCAGCTGAAGATATAGAGACAACCATAAAGTCCGTTTTTAATGCTTATTCCTCCACATAAAATCTGGAGAAGCAGGAACGACCGCCCGACAATTTAGGCGTGCGTGGGACGTGGAACAAACCCCAAACTTCTGCTAACTGGCCACGCGTTCCTCAAATGAGAACCGCCAGGGGCACCTGTGTAATAGCACAGTGCCGCCCCTGAGCCTATAAATTCACACTTACCGCGGTCATTATCCCCTTCTTCCACCCTCGCACGAACCCTAGCGCCACCGCTAGCACTCGACGACGCCGGAGACGAAGCGCTTCGCTGCCGCAACCTCTCCAACGCCATCCTCACGCCGACCGCGGACATCGTCCTCTCCGCCGTCGCCGTAGGTGTTTTCCATCGCCAAGTTAGGGCATGGAGGACTGAACTGCTTGGCATCAACTCCCTTCCGTCTAGAAGTTCAAGTGTGGTAAATAAAACTTCTTTTTACAGCCCCTTTGATCTCATGGTTCTGTCACTTTCTACCATAAGAAGTTTCTCTTCACACTAGTTAGATCTCTCACTGCATGTCATGACATGCCTAGTATATTCACTTGTGCTTCATAAAGTAGTCAGATTCCCCACTTGTACTGATCTGTGGGTTCGTACAAATCTGGAACCAACTTCTTATCTATGAGTGAATGTCTTCGCACGATGAGGTCAATGTCTTCTAAACTAATTAATCTTCAAAACCTTCTGAGAATGCATATGACCTCTTCCCCTTCCCTCGCACCTTAATGCTGTCACAGGTACATGTCCGTGGGAGAATCCTTCGGTTCTCATAGTCTGCATTCATTTGCAGAATTCCTACAGCATCACATAAACTCTCCTGAAGCCATTTCTTGTTGGTCCAGAAAAGGAAAGCCTTTGAAGCCTTTGAAAGTTTTGAAGCCTTTCAAGTTGAAGTTTATGGCTTCAGAAGCAGCAGCAAGGAAAGGGGGCAGATAGAGACGTGAGGGAACTTCCAAAGATCTGCTTGAAGACTTGGCAGAAATGTACAAAACAGATCCAGAAGAAAGTTATGGGCAGAGCAAGACCCGAATCCAATGGATTCAACGCTATTGGGCAGAACAGTGGTTCAAATACCGCTTCGTCACTCAGGAGTATGCTGAGAAATGTGCCATCAAGAAGCCATGGGGGGACATCTTATACAAGAATCTCGTACCCAAGACCAGAGATGAAGCCATTGCTCAAGGCTTTTACCCATGCATGGTCCGAGGACCACAGCCTGATGATGCGCATCCGTCATCACTCCTCTGGTGTTGTGACGACGATCTCTTCAAGCGCAACTTTCAGTTTGCCCAACAGTCAGCGAAGCTAAACAAGAAGAAATTTGGGTTAGACTTCAACCCTGGTCCCTCCGCACCAAGGGCAGATGGCACACGCGACGCGGAACCCAATGTCATCGGTCCGTTTGCCAATCTTGAGGGCCTGATCACCCACATCTTAGTCCAAGGGACTGCCATAAATGACCCTCCAGCTGACTCTGAGTCTGATGAAGCTCCTGTTGTGCCGAAGCCAAAGCAGACAAAGAAACCAAAAGCTTCAAAGCCGGCCCCTGCCTCAAAAATCTCAAGGGCGAAGCCATTGAAAATTGCACCTCCTGAAGTTAGTGTGCAGTCTGAAGACGTAACCCGTGTCTCCAAGCCCCAGAAGGAAAAGGAGCCCCAACAACAAACAGGTAAAGAGCTCACTGCTGCTGCCATTCTGCGTAGCGAAGCCATTGATCTATCAAGCGATGAAGATCTGGGAGATGACACTCTAGAGCAGCTTATCAAAAGCAAGGAAGAAGCTGAAATCTTCAACAATCTGCCTCTCTTTGATGTCGCCATCATCCACAGCTTCATCGATGAATGTTTTGACTCACCAGACATAAGCTTCAATGATCTGCAGCTGCCAGTTGGCCTCAGTGTCGCCTTCCAAGGCGCAATTGCTTCAGAACTGGCCATTGCTCAACGCATTGTTGAGCTGAAGCAGAAAATTGATCACGAAAAGGCTCAGTTCAAGAAGCACATGGCTAGCCTCAGCGTGCAGGAAGTGAGGAGCTTCAGAACCATGCTGCATGAGCTCAAAGAAAATTTTCTGAAGAAGCGTGCAGAAGCTCAGGGCTCACGTGAGCGGATGAAGTCTTTGGCAGAAAGATGTGTTCAAGCCTACAACGAGGCTGAAAAGCGCAAGGCACTTGGGCGTCCTGGCATCGACCCCAAGATGGCCGCGAAGAAGACGAAGAAGCCTGCTGTGAATGAACTAGAGGCACCTAGGAAAGAAGTGGCTCAAATTGTCTTCCCCACTGCAATGACTGGCTCGAAGCCAAAGAGCCGGTCAACAGCTTCAGAGCTAAAGAAGACAAGAACTGCAGAGGCTGAAGCCAGAAAAAGGAAGAGCTCTGAAGCCTCTCCTTCTGCCCCCAGCAAAAAGAAGCGCAAGATCAAGAAATCTCGGGCTGCTCCCAAAGAGCCCTTGATGGTTGAACCCCTCTCTGTCATTCACCCCAATGCAGAAAGACGACTGACAGTTCATGAGCCTGCTCCCACAGAGGCTCCTAAAGCTAAAGATATTCCAGCAGCCGACCCCACAGCTGCTGAAGACATTGGTCACCAAGACAATGTACAAGATGATGCAGCCCTTCCTCCGCTTGAAACAAGCGAACTCATCAGTATTGGTCGTCCTCTGACGCCAATGGCACAAGATGAGTCATGGGCGGATCACCCTCAGGAGGAAGAAGACTTTGAGGCCCAGCCCACTCCAACCCCACAAGCGTCGTCTGCGTTCCGTAGGCTTCGCAATGGTCCAAGGCCTCAAGTCCATACTGCAGAAATTACGGCTGCATCAGCCGAAGACAATGAAGAAGCACCACTAGAACCCACTTCCCCGCTCCATCAAGATGCAGTTCTCCAGGAGAACGTGCCTGTGGTTGTCCCTCCAACTACACAAGCGGAGGAAGAAAATGTTGCGGCTGCCACCACAAACACTGAAGCCAATGTGGAGCCCGCCCCACCAAATGCTTCAGCGGACAGCGAAGCTACTGAGCCAGACGCTTCTGTTCCTAAGTCTGCTGCAGGTCCACAGTTTGATTATCATATTGAGCACAGGCCTCATGTCTAGAAGCCATTCCCAAGGCTTCCAAGGTTCCCAGGTCCTGCATCAGCACCTGGCTCCTTTGATATTAACAGCTTCAAGGCAGACAATACATTTTTCAACAGCTCCAAGAACCCCTATTCAAGGGAAAGGATTGTATCAGACAGGTTCTGGAGCTATTCTCAGCGCAGCTATTATTCATGCATCTTATACAACCAAGGTCGCATCTTCCCGCACAAGTGCCTTGAGGTTGAAGCCATTGCTAGTCTGCCCTGCCTTGAGGAAGCCTTGGATTGCTTCAAGCAAGTGGGTCTGCTACCGTTTGTGACTGATGAAGAGCACTGGAATGAAGAGCTTCTGCTTCAGTTCTATGCCACTCTCCATATAAAAGGATACAACAGAGATCCGAAGACTTGGGTCCTGGAGTGGATCACCGGTAATGTCCATCATGAAGCCAATGCATTTGATATCATTGAGCTCACCGGCCTGCCCACTCCTGGCGAATTCTTCGAGGAAGGCTGTCAACTACATTCTGAAGCTATTGAGAGCATATTCCAGAGGCCTGAACCAAATATGAGTCAGATGCTCTCAATGATGAAGCCATTGCCTCAGGATGCACCCTATCCAACTGAGTTCTTCCTTGAAGACTTTGAGTATCTGCCCAGGACCATATATCACATCATCCGGCGGACTCTCTGGCCCATTAAGGGACACTCACCACATGCCAAGATTGAGGGTGCAATGAAGACTCTCATATTCTATATCCTGCATGGCAAATGCTTGAACGCACAGGATCTCTTCATACGCCAACTTGCTGCGTCAGGCTCAGAATTATTTGGTTTGAAGTTCTATGCTCCTTGGGTGATGAGGTTGATCAAACTGCACTCTGCGATCTCGTATCAGCCCTCTGCCCGAAACCATTAGATCTTCTTGCCAGATGTGGATACCTCTACTGAAGCAATATATCCTGAGCCTGACAAGCAACCGATAAGTCTTCAGAATGCAGAACACCAGAGCTTCACGCAGAATGTTGAAGGTGTTGAAGCCATATCCAGGGTATATCCGTTGGCTGGCACTACACGTGCACCAGCATCTACTGAAGCCACCAACAGCACAAATGCTCCAAGACCCAAGAAGCGTGCTCGTGTCCTCACTGACCGAGAGCTTCTTGTGGCCCTTCACCAAAAGCAGGATAGGCATCACGACTAGCTAAAACGTCAGATGAAGAGCCTCTTGGTGGATGTCAATCATCTTTGAAACCTTGCCACCAAGAATGCCTTCGTTACACACGAAACCTGCCGTCGTACATGGAAAGGGCTCTCAATGATATGTACTGAAGCTGAACTTGAAGAGGATGGCTTCACAGAGCGTTTCAAGTTTTACACCACACCTCCTAGAAGGGCTGTGATGCGCAACACACCATCACTTGAAGACTCTGAGTTTTCTTCATCTGCTGCCACAGTTACTGCAAGGATCATTGATGAAGACGACGATGCTACATCACCACCACCTGCTTCAGCACATCCAAGCTCTGCACCGCCAAACAACTCCAACGACCCTGCTGCGCCTGGGAACGCGTAGAAAACTCTATGTCTTCAAACCTTTTTGGTCATTACTGACTAAAGGGGGAGAAGCATATGATGTTTATAGTCTTCAAGCGGGTCAATATGGGCGGGTGCCTTATGTTTTGTTATATTTTGCTTCGTGTTTACAACTCTTGATTTTGCTTCATTTGGTTCTTTGAGTTGTAAACACTAAAACTCGATGGTCGTCTGCTACTTGTTTGCCACTCTGTTTGCGAAGATAAATTCCGCATGTGCGACGATAAATTCCGCACTTATCTCATTCTGCAGATGTCCATTTTCCATTATGCATGTCATTATCTTCATATACTTTCACATGCATAGTGGATTGTCATCATAAGCTGAAGTGGATCTCCACAAGTACAACCTGCCATGTGCATTTGCATTCCAAAAGCAAATTAACTTATATGCACATCTTCAGGGGGAGCCTTGCAACTTATGAAGACAATTCCCTATCCTTTACAAACTTCACACTTTATATTCCCCGTTGAAAACTTCAACTAGTTTGTCATCAATCACCAAAAAGGGGGAGATTGTAAGTGCATCTTGTGCCACCCCTAGTTGGTTTTGGAGTATTGACGACAAACCTAGTTGAGGGACTAATGTGTTTGTGAGAATTGCAGGAAAACACAGGTAGAAGTCCCTCATTGATTCGGTTCTACTACCAGAGATGACCCCTAAAAATGTATGAAGACATTGAACACAAAGGTGGTATATGAAGATATTCATATTGAAGACTATGACAAAAGAAGACACGTTATGAAGCCTATGGAGCTCGAAGACTTAGATCTTTCGTAGTTCTTTTTATTTTGTGTTGAGTCATAGGAACCACCGTACTGTTAAGTGGGGTCCAGGAGAACCAGTTAGAATGACTGAAGTGATGCCTAAATCAAAAACCTATGTCTTCGAGTGAAGAAAATGAGAGCGAATCTTGTCTAGAGCCGGACAAGTCAGCTTTGCTTGTAGCCCAAGTAAAGTTGCCATGAGAGTTCGAAATCTGACCGTTGAGACACGTGTCAGTTCCTTAGTGACCCAGGGTCATTTCGGACAAATCAGCTCGGGTTGCCAAGTGGCTATAAATAGCCCACCCCCACAACCATAAACGGTTGGCTGCTCGGATTTCAGTGCACGACTTTTGTCGTTTGAGAGCAACCCACCTCGAAGCCTTTGAGAGAAAATTCCTAGCGAGGAGAAAAGCCCTAACCACCCAGAGCCAGAGTAAATTGGGCATCACTTAAGTCTTCTTGTCTGTGTGATCTGAGGACTTATTACACTTGAGGACTGTGAATCCTCCAGACGGTTAGGCGTCGCGTTCAGAGCATCCAAGGGACATTGTGGATTGCCAGTGAACAAAGTTTGTGAAGGTTTGGGAGTCTACCTTGAAAACTTACCAGAGTGATTGGGCGAGGACTAAGTGACCTTAGCTCAAGGAGAATATGGTGAGGACTTGGTGTCCTGAACTATGTGTTCAGGACTGGGTGTCCGGGACTTTGTGTCCTAAGGTTTAAATACCTAGCCGCTCCAACCAGACGTACAGTTGTCACAACAACTGGAACTGGTCCAACATATCATTGTCTTCAACAAGTCACTGGTTTCATCTTCACTTCCTTTTCTTACTGTTACTTATTGTGAAGCCATTGCATGCTTGCTTTATCATTTGTCTTCACAACGTGAATGCATGATCTGTTTGGCTTCATAACTTCTTCCTACCTGATCCTTATTACACTGAAGCTGTTTGTCATTGTGCCTTCACTCTATTGAATACATGACCATGGCTGGCCTAGTGTAATCTGACTTCCGCTGCATAGTAATAGGCATAATCTTCACTGTTTGTCTTCATAACTCCCATGTTTTGAAGACTTTCATAAAAATCGCCTATTCACCCCCCCTCTAGTCGATATAACACACTTTCAACATGGTATTGAGAATCAAAGAGAGAGAACACACCATCTAGCTACTAGCTATGAACTCGTAGGTCTAAAGTAAACTACTGGCGCTTCATCGGAAGGGCAATAGAGTTGATGTAGACGTCCTCCGTGATCGAATCCCCCTCCAACGGGATGCCGGAAAAGGCCCCAAAATGAGATCTCACAGGAATAGAAGGTTGCGGTGGTGGAAAAGTGTTTTTGTGGATTCTTCTGGAGGTTCTAGAATATATGTGCATATATAGGGCTAAGGGCTAGGTCAGAGGAGTCCCGAGGGGGTGGCAAGGTAGGGGGCACCCCCTAGGGCGCACCCTCCACCCTTGCTGCCGCCTTGCAGCTCTCCTAACTTGGACTCCAAACCCCCTAGATGTCTTCTGGTCCAAGAGAAGTCATCGCGAAAGTTTTATTCCATTTGGACTTTGTTTGGTATTCCTTCTATGCGAAGCCAAAAAACGAGGAAAAACAGAAACTGGCACTGGTCTCTAGGTTAATAGGTTGGTCCCAAAAATAATATAAAATAGCATATTAATGCGTATAAAACATCCAAAACAGATAATATAATATCATGGAATAGTTCAAAAATTATAGATACGTTAGAGACGTATCAGCCAACGAAGGAATTACTCACTCCCAACGGCGAGCATCATGGAATAGGCGTTGGAGGAAGGTTGTTGATGATGATGGGGATGGATTCCACCCTCCGGAGCCCCAAACGGACTCCAGATCAGCCATCCCGATGAAGAACAGGAGGTGGCGGCGGGTCCATATCGTAAAAAGCGATGAATCCTTCTCTCTAACTTTTTTCTCCGTGAATAGGTATATATGGAGTTGGATTTAGGGTCGAAGAGGTTCTGGGGCCCCACAAGCCTATGAGGCGCGCCCTAGGGGGGAGGGAGGCGCCCCCAGGGCTTGTGGCCTTTGGGTGGCCTCCTCTGGCATCTTTTTCCGCTAGTATTTTTTATTTATTCCAGAAGTATTCTCCATAAATTTTCAGGTCAATCCGAGAACTTTGATTTCTGCACAAAAATAGCACCATGGCAATTCTGCTGAAAACATCATCCGTCTAGGTTAGTTCTATTCAAATTAGAGTCCAAAATAAGGGCAAAAGAGTTTGGAAAAATAGATAAAATGGAGACGTATCAACTCCCCAAGCTTAACCCATTGCTTGTTCTCAAGAAAATCAGTTGACAAACTGAAAGTGACAAAGAAAAACTTTTATGAATTCTGTTTGATCTTGTTGTTGCAAATATGTCTAGCCAATATTCAAGTTTTCAGCAAAGATTATGAACTAACCATATTCATAATAACACTTAGGTCTCATATTTACTCATATCAATGACATAATCAACTAGCGATCAATAATAAGATATCTCAGATGACAACACTTTTTCAAAACAATCATGATATAATATGACATAATGGTATCTCGCTAGCCCTTTCTGAAACCACAAAACATAAATGCAGAGCACCCCTGAAGATCAAGGACTGGCTGGACATTGTAATTCATGGCAAAAGATATCCAGTCACAGTCATACTCAATATCGAATAAAAGCAAGGCATATAAATGACAATGGTGCTCTCCAGCTGGTGCTTTTATAAGAAGATGATGACCCGACAATAAAAGTAAATAGATAGGCCCTTCGCAAAAGGAAGCAGAGATTTGTAGAGGTGCCAGAGCTCAAAGCTTTTTAAAACAGATATGAATATAATTTTGAGCGGTATGCTTTCATTGTCAACATAGTAACCAAGAGATCTCACTATCTTCCATGCTAGACACATTATAGGCAGGTCCCAAACAGAATGGTAAATTTTTACCCCCCCCTCCACCAAAAAGCACAGTCCATGGCTAGTCGAATCCATGGGTACCATCCATACCAACAACAGTCCTGGGGGGGGGTTGTTTCATTATTATATTTTGATTTTGATTTTGATCATGGAACTAGGCATCCCAATTACCAGCCACTTTCTCACGAATGACAAGTGAATAAACACTCATCATGAGAATAACCCACCTAGCATGGAAGATACTGACAGCCCCCAGTCGCTACATGAGCGATTCGGGCATACAAAACAGATTATTATTTGAAGGTTTAGAGTTTGGCACATGCAAATTTACTTGGAACAGCGGGTAAATATTGGATAAAGGTAGGTATGGTGGACTCATATGGAACAACTTTGGGTTTAAGGAAGTGGATGCACATGTAGTATTCCCGCTTAGTACAAGTGAAGGCTAGCAAAAAGATTGAAGAGCGACCAACTAGAGAGCGACAACGGTCATAAACATGCAATGAGATTAATCAACAATGAATGCAAGCATGAGTAGGATAAAAATTAGCATGAAAACATTTATCGTGGAGACTATGTTGTTTCTGATTGAACTACGTGCGAACATGTGCCAAGTCAAGCCACTTGAATCATTCAAAGGAGGATACCATCCTATCATACTACATCATAACCATTTTAAATGCATGTTGGCACACAAGGCAAACCATTATCCACTCCTAGCTAATTAAGCATGACATGAGTAAATATAATCTTTAATTGTCATTGCAAACATGTTTCATTCATAATAGGCTGAAAGGAATGATGAGCTAATCATATTTACAAAAAGAAAATAGGTCGAGTTCATACCAGCTTTTCTTTGTCTCAATCATTTCATCAAATATCGTCATTATTGCCTTTCACTTGCATGATTGAACGATGTGAATAATAACAATAGTGCACATGCATTGGACTAAGCTAGAATCTGCAAACATTTATTCAAAGGAGAAGACAACGTAATATGGGCTCTTCGTTAGATCAACAATAATGCATATGAGAGCCACTCAACATTTTCATCGTGGTCTTTGATGTCTCTTGAAGCTACGTCGGTATTTCCCCAAAGAGGAAGGGATGATGTAGCACACCGGTGGTAGGTATTTCCCTCAGATATGAAACCAAGGTTATCGAACCTGTAGGAGAACCAAGCAACACAACGTAAACAGCCCCTGCACACAGATAACAAATCCTCGCAACTCGACTTGTTAAAGGGGTTGTCAATCCCTTTTGGGTAACTGTGCTAGTACGTGACGGGAGAAAGTTGTAATAGATTAAACAAATAGATCGCAAATAAAATAAAGTGCAGCAAAGTATTTTTTGGGTTGTATGGATTAATAGATCTGAAAATAAATGCAAGAGAAAAGTAGATCGCAAAGGCAAATATATGAAAAAGAAGACCCGGGGGTCATAGGTTTCACTAGTGGCTTCTCTTGAGAAAAATAGCAAACGGTGGGGAAACAAATTACTGTTGGGCAATTGATAGAACCTCAAATAATTATGATGATATCTAGGCAATGATCATTATATGGGCATCACGTCCAAGATTAGTAGACCGACTCCTGCCTAACTACTATTACTCCACATATCGACCGCTATCCAGCATGCATCTAGTGTATTAAGTTCATGGAGAAACTGGGTAATGCAATAAGAACGTGACATGATGCAGACAAGATCTATCTATGTAAAGATAGACCCCATCATTTTATCCTTAGTATCAACGATACATACGTGCCGTTTCCCTTTCTATCACTGCACTACTGCAGGTTGCTGCTAACGCGACACTACGATCAGGGACCCTTCGATGAAACTGTGTGCGATTCCATAATCACAAATGGTGGTGTAAAAAACCATCAAAAAAGGTGCAAAACGTTTGCAATGGAGGATGCATCAAACACGGTTCAGACTTTAGTTGCGTGTGCGATGCAGGGCATACGGTTCAGCTCAATTAACTATTTATGATGAGGAGGAACAAAAGAAACAGGCATCCAGACGAAGGTGTGTGCGATGTACAACATACGGTTCACTCGGATGAACTATTTGTGATTAGGCAACACAAAAGAAACGGTCAGCCAGATCAAAGGTGTGTGCGATATACGACATGCGGTTCACTCGGATGAATTATTTGCGTTGAGACATGAGAGCAGAAACGGAACAAGATGTGTGTGATACGAGGCAAATATGTCTGTAATCGGAAACGTGTGCAAAGACCGATAACAACACAGATGATTACTGCTAACAAGCCGTGTGTGTTGTGAGCAAACAATTGCCGGTATACAGTTGTGAGTGATCGATGAAAACATCACCAACGGGTTCCATTGTTTAGTCCATGTGCGATGTGATTTTCTTTGTCTGCACAACATCTATGCTCTGTCTACAGAGCATCAACATATATACTTAAAAGAGAGCATTGCATAACCAAATTAAGCATACAATTACACAAGTGTTTACACACATAACATTTCCACACACCAAAGTAAGCAATTACGTGCATACTAAAGTAGGAGAAATGACGATTTAATCATCTATTTATTGTTGCGACGATGCTCACCATTGCTTTGCTTCCGGCTGGATCCCTGGCCGTTTTGGGGAAGGAGGCACTTCCTCATGTCAATGATCCACCTGTACATGTCGTAACTCGTGTACGCCTCCTTGGCCGCGTACACGACGTGAGCTATGTCGAGTTTCTCCATCCAGGCCGAGTGCGAGGCACGCTTGTCCTTGTTGCACGAATCCTTCATGTCTCTGTAGTAGGGGTCAATGATGGTCTCGGCAAGGTGAACCAGTGAGTCCTTCTCATGCTCCTTGTTGCCCCACATCTTGTATTGGCCCTGGATGTCGACAAGATTCTGGCAGGCGATTCCCGAATTCTCGAGTGCCTTTACATTGTTGGTGATGTCCATGATACGTCTCCAACATATCTATAATTTTTGATTGTTTCATGCTATTATATTATTTGTTTTAGATGTTTAATGGGCTTTATTATGCACTTTTATATTATTTTTGGGACTAACCTATTAACCGAAGGCCCAGTGCAAATTGCTGGTTTTTTTTTGCTTATTTCAATGTTTCGAAAAGGAATATCAAACGGAATGAAACCTTCGCGAGGATCTTTTTTGGAACAAACGCAATCCAGGAGACTTGGAGTGGAGGTCAAGGAAGCAATGAGGCGGCCATGAGGTAGGGCGGCGCGCCCCCCACACTCGTGGGCCCCTCGTAGCTCCACCGACCTACTTCTTTCGCCTATATATATACTCTTATACCCTGAAGACATCCAGGGGAGCCACGAAACCACTTTTCCACCGCCACAACCTTCTGTACCCATGAGATCCCATCTAGGGACCTTTTCTGGCGATCTTCCGGAGGGGGATTCGGTCACGGAGGGCTTCTACATCAACACCATAGCCTATCCTATGATGTGTGAGTAGTTTACCACAGACCTTCGGGTCCATAGTTATTAGCTAGATGGCTTCTTCTCTCTCTTTGGATCTCAATACAAAGTTCTCCTTGATGTTCTTGGAGATCTATTCGATGTAATTCTTTTTGCGGTGTGTTTGTTGAGATCCAATGAATTGTGGGTTTATGATTAAGATTATCTGTGAACAATATTTGATTCTTCTTTGAATTCTTATATGCATGATTTGATATCTTTGCAAGTCTCTTCGAATTATCAGTTTGGTTTAGCCTACTAGATTGATCTTTCTTGCATTGGGAGAAATGCTTAGCTTTGGGTTCAATCTTGCGGTGCTCGATCCCAGTGACAGAAAGGGAACCAACACGTATTGTATTGTTGCCATCGAGGATAAAAAGATGGGGTTTATATCATATTGCTTGAGTTTATCCCTCTACATCATGTCATCTTGCCTAATGTGTTACTCCGTTCTTATGAACTTAATACTCTAGATACATGCTGGATAGCGGTTGATGTGTGGAGTAATAGTAGCAATTGCCGAATCGTTTCGGTCTACTTGACACGGACGTGATGCCTATTGAGGGAGTCCTGGATTAGGGGGTCTCCGGACAGCCGGACTATATCCTTTGGCAGGACTATTGGACTATGAAGATACAAGATTCAAGACTTCGTTCCGTGTCCGGATGGGACTCTACTTGGCGTGGAAGGCAAGCTAGGCAATACGGATAGGTATATCTCCTCCCTTGTAACCGAACTTGTGTAACCCTAGCCCCCTCTGGTGTCTGTATAAACCGAAGGGTTTAGTCCGTAGGACAAGAGACAATCATACCATAGGCTAGCTTCTAGGGTTTAGCCTCTCTGATCTTGTGGTAGATCAACTCTTGTAATACTCATATCATCAAGAAAAATCAAGAAGGACGTAGGGTATTACCTCCATCAAGAGGGCCCGAACCTGGGTAAACATCGTGTCCCCTGCCTCCTGTTACCATCCGCCTTAGACGCACAGTTCAGGACCCCCTACCCGAGATCCGCCAGTTTTGACACCGACATTGGTGCTTTCATTGAGAGTTCCACTGTGCCGTCACCATAAGGCTCGATGGCTCCTTCGATCATCGGTAACGATGCGGTCTAGGGTGAGGTTTTCCTCCCCAGACAGATGTTCGTATTCGGCGGCTTCGCACTGCAGGCCAATTCGCTTGACCATCTGGAGCAGATTGAGAGCTACGCCCCTAGCCATCAGGTCAGATTTGGAAACTTGAATTACACGGCCGACATCCGCGGAGACTTGATTTTCGACGGATTCGAGCCCAAGTCGGACACGCCGCACAGTCACAACGAGCTTAATGTAACTCTGCCATCGGACAATGTTCAGGAGATCGCATCTGCAACTACTCTGGCCATTAATCCGGAGCAAGTCGCGCCATCCGAGGGCGGAGGGATGGACCCCGCCATGGAGGCCGCACTCTCAGTGGCGATAGAGCCGGATACTGACTTCACCCCTTACGAGAGCCGTGTTGCCGAACCGCTGGATTCATCTCCGGCCACGGACTCCGAGCCGCTTACATCCATACCTGTCGAATCCGACTGGGCGCCGATCATGGAGTTCACCTTCGCGGATATTTTCTAGCACTCGCCCTTCGGCGATGTGCTAAATTCATTAAGGTCTCTCTCCCTATCAGGAGAACCTTGGCCGAACTATGTCTGGATAGAATGGGATGCGGACGATGAAGAAATTCGCTGCCCACCCACCACCCACTTAGTAGCCACTATTGACGACTTAACCGACATGCTCAACTTTGACTCCGAGGACTTCGACGGTATGGACGACGACGCCGGAGAAGAACAAGAACCACCGCCCACAGGGCGCTGGACCGCCACCTCAGCATATGATATATACATGGTGGACACCCCCAAAGAAGGCAATGGCGACGAGACAGCAGAGGATGACCCATCCAAGAAGCAACCTAAACGCCGACGTCAGCAGCGTTGCTCTAAGTCCCGCCACAACAAGAGCAGTGATACCGGCATAGGAGATAATAACACCCCGGATAGTGCCGAGGACAACAACAATCCCCTCTAGCGCGATGTAGAGCCGGAGGACGAACAAGCTAGCCCCCCAGAGCGGGCAGCAGATGGAGAACCAGAGGAGGACAATTACATGCCTCTCTCCGAAGACGAGGCAAGCCTCAGCGACGAAGAGTTTATCGTACCTGAGGACCCCGTCGAGCAAGAGCGCTTCAAGCGTCGGCTTATGGCCACGGCAAATAGCCTGGAGAAAAAGCAGCAACAGCTTCAAGCTGACCAAGACTTGCTAGCAGACAGGTGGACCGAAGTCCTTGCGGCCGAGGAGTATGAACTCGAGCGTCCCTCCAAGAGTTACCCAAAACGTAGGTTGCTACCTCATCTCGAGGAGGAAGCATTGAAACCTCAATTACCAGTGTACAATGCGGCTGACCGGCCACCGCGTGGCCGAGCCAGAGAGGCATTTTAGCATGAAGTTCAGCCTGCACCCCACCGCCACTCAATCAAAAATACTAAGGCTCGGGACAACACAAGGGACCTGCGAGACGTATTGGACAATAAGGCAAAAATCGCAAGGTCAATATACGGGTCACGGACACGTGCGCCAACACGGGACGATGATCGTCGCGTTGGATACACCAAGAGTAAATCTGGCCGGGCCGAATACAGCAGACAAGATTCGTATGAACTGCGTCGGGATATAGCTCGGCACAGAGGCGCCGCACACCCCCTATGATTCACTGATGAAGTTATGAATCACAAATTCCCAGAGGGTTTCAAACCCGTAAATATCGAATCATACGATGGCACAACAGATCCCGCTGTATGGATTGAGGATTTCCTCCTTCACATCCACATGGCTTGCGGTGATGATCTACACGCCATGAAGTACGTCCCACTAAAACTCAAAGGACCAGCTCGGCATTGGCTGAACAACTTGCCAGCAGATTTTGTCGGCAGTTGGGAGGATCTGGAAGACACATTTCTTGACAACTTCCAGGGAACTTATGTGCGGCCACCGGATGCTGGTGACTTGAGCCATATAACCCATCAGCCAGGAGAATCGGCCAGACAATTCTGGACTCGGTTCCTAACTAAGAAAAACCAAATTGTAGACTGTCCGGACGAAGAGGCCCTAGCGGCATTCAAGCATAACATCCATGACGAGTGGCTCGCCCGCCACCTCGGCCAGGAGAAGCCAAAATCTATGGCAGCCCTCACAACACTCATGACCCGCTTTTGTGCGGGCGAGGATAGCTGGCTGGCTCGCAGCAACAACACATTGAGGAATCCGGACACCTCGGATACCAAAGATGTTAACGGTAGGCAACGTCGTAACATACCAAAGCGCTGCAATAACGGTGATAACACCGAAGATACAGTAGTCAATGCCGAATTCAAAGGCTCTAGATCCGGTCAGCGAAAAAAGCCATTTAAAAGAAATACTCCGGCTTAGTCCAGTTTGGATCGTATACTGAATCGCTCGTGTCAAATCCACGGCACCCCCGACAAGCCAGCCAATCACACCAACAGAGAATGGTGGATGTTCAAGCAGGCCAGCAAATTAAAGGCCGAAAATAAGGACAAGGGGCTGCATAGTGATGACGAGGAAGAGCCTCGGCCGTCGAACACAGGAGGACAGAAGGGGTTTCCCCCACAAGCGAAGACGGTGAACATGATATACGCAACCCACATTCCCAAGAGGGAGAGGAAGCGTGCTCTAAGGGACGTCTATGCGATGGAGCCCCTCGCCCCAAAGTTCAACCCATGGTCTGCTTGCCCGATCACCTTCGATCGCAGGGACCACCCCACCAGCATCCGTCATGGCGGATCCGCCGCACTGGTCCTAGACCCCATCATTGACAGATTTCACCTCACTCGAGTCCTTATGGACGGCGGCAGCAGCCTGAACCTGCTCTATCAGGATACAATGCGAAAAATGGGCATCGATCCCTCGAGGATCAAACCCAGCAAAACCACCTTTAAAGGCGTTATCCCAGGTGTAGAGGCCCATTGCACAGGCTCAATCACACTGGAAGTGGTCTTCGGATCACCGGACAACTTCCGAAGCAAAGAGTTAATCTTCGATATCGTCCCGTTTCACAGTGGCTATCATGCACTGCTCGGACGGACAGCATTCGCAATATTTAATGTAGTGTTGCATTACGCATACCTCAAGCTCAGATGCCAGGACCCAGGGGGGTCATAACAATAAATGGAAACACAGAAGGCTCGCTCCGCACGGAAGAGCACACTGCGGCCCTTGCAGCAGAAGCACAAAGTAGCCTTTTAAGGCAGACCACTCATTTGGCGTCACAGCCCCCGGACACCTTCAAGCGAGTCCGGAACAAGCTGCAATAGGATCGCCTAGCACGATCAGAGCCCGCCTAGCAATTTGGCCCCCGTCCCAGTCCCAGTCAAGCGACGAAATCCGTGCCGCGCGTACATAACTACGCACTGAAAATACCATGGATATAGGCGGGGGCACGATCAGGACACGCCCCGCGATGTGGCTTAAACCGCCCTAGGGGCTGTATACCTTTATCATTCCTTTTCTCTTTCAGGGCCTAACTCTCCGGAAGCCCTTTCCGGCAGCACGATTGCCGGACACATTCCGGAAGCAACAACCAAGGCGGCAAGGAGCCAAGATGAACATGGGAACCCCCAGGTGGCCTCTAATAATAATTGATAATACCCGTTTTTTACTAATCTATGCGCAGCTCGCCCTGGGATAGGACATTTCAAATTGTCCTGCTTTCTGCTTATTGCACTACTTGTACCGGTACGCTTCGACGTATTATTTAAATAACAATGCATATCGATAGTGTATCATTGCATTATTTAAGTTTTTCTTCTTTTCTCTCTTATATGTCCATTTACGACAATCCACACCCGTACATTCGGGTACGATAAGTACGCCAGGGGCTCTCGTTTACCCCATAATACGGTGCAAGAAGTCCGAACACTTTCGACAGTGCAGCACCCCGAACTTATAGCATTATATGCATCAGCTCCGAATTATGTTCTTGGTCAAATGTTGGGTTTGCCCAGCTCCCATGCTTTGGTACCTTACGCTTCGTTATATCGGCTAAGGTGGTGGTGGGAACTATTGCTATTGTGTCCCAGTTCTTCCGGACGAGTACCTCAGTAGAGAAAGCCGAAAACTAACTGTCATGATAAGGCGAGAGACTGGTCGCTGTTCGAGAGGTGTCAAGTCCTTCAAGACTTTTTCTGCTTCGGGCGAGGAGTCGGCCTTGTCCGACTTAGGCGTGTATAGCGCCCCAAATTCGGCCTTCCGAATACCAGGGGCTTCGCCAAAATTTTAAATTGTAGACTTCTATGGCTAAGCGAGAGTGATAAAGCATTATAGTCCGATTGCCTGGTTCATTGCACTGAACACCTCCCTCGAAGGGCCCAAAATTGGGGTAAAGAGTGCTCATTTTTATCCTGAACACCCCGGTACTAGTTACATGGGGGCAAAAGCTGACGACTGGCCAACTCTCAGATTTTATAAACGGCCGCACAGAAGGTAATATTTTAAATTAAGAAAGCGTCCCATGGCGCAAATGAACTCGTTTCACATTACAGGATCACATGAGCATGTTCATTCAAAAATTACATCCTTGGCACACTCATCCACCACTAGGCGGGAGCCCTTCAGGACACTCTCATAATAGTTCTCGGGGCAGCGATGCTGCTTGCCCTCCGGCGGCCCCTCCTTCACAAGCTTCACGGCGTCCAGCTTCGCCCAGTGCACCTTCGCCTGGGCAAAAGCCCTGTGTGCACCTTCGATTCAGAAGGACCGCTTTATGACTTCAAGCCGTGGGCAGGCTTCCACAAGCCGCCTCACCAGACCGAAGTAGCTGCCGGACAGGGGCTCGCCAGGCCACATCCGGACTATAATGCCCCTCATGGCCTGTTCTGCCGCCTTGTGAAGCTCGACCAACTGCTTCAGCTGGTCGCTCAAGGGCACGGGGTGTTCGGTCCCAGTATACTGAGACCAGAACAACTTCTCCGTCGAGCTCCCCTCCTCAGCTCGGTAAAACTCCGTGGCATCCAGTACACTTTGGGGAAGATCTGCAAACGCTCCTGGAGAGCTCCGAACTCGGGTAAGAAAAAGGAAAGTCTCCTTCACATGCTTGCTTTGCATAATGAATGCCTTACCTGCTGCTATTTTCTTCACCGCGTCAATCTCCTGAAGGGTCTTGTGGGCTTCGTCCTTGGCGCTCCAGACGCTTTCAAGCGCCTGCGCGAGCTCGGACTCTCGCGTCTTAGAGTCAAGCTCCAAGGACTCGTGCTTTTTGGAAGAGCCTCGAGCTCTTGCTACACCTCGCCTACTCGGGCTTCTTGCTTCTCCCGTTCAATGCGCTCCTTGGCCGCTTTGTCTTCGGCCTTGGCCAACGCCTTCCTCAGGGTCGCCACTTCGGTCGTGGCCCCTGACAAATCCATGATGATCCTATTACCTTACACCCGAACTCCTTTTTAATATATAGACAAAGCCCGAGCTCGGACTCGGACCGCTCTAGGTCCTGCTTCAGTGCAGAGACCTCCGCAGTACGTGCGGCAGCGGCCAGCAGCGAAGCCTGCACATACACATAGATACATTCTGATTAGACTCCTGAGTCATCATTTGATCCTATATTCGACTTTTCTTCTTGAACACTGAACAGAGCATCAGGGGCTACTATCTATGCGGTACCATTTTCTTATATTTTGATTGCTTACCTCAAAGCTTATTAGGAGGCTGGCGCAAGGCTTCAGTCAGTCTGTTTTTGGCGGACTGAACCTTTTCGACCACCGCGCTCATGATAGTGCGGTGCTCTTCGTCGATGGAAGCGCTGCGAAGCGCTTCCAGCAAGTTGTCCGGTGCCTCTGGATGGACAGAGGAAACCGGCACGGATGGTTGGCCCCCCTTAACGAGGGACCGCCTGCCGGAGTCCGGAACCATCGGAGGTTCCAGCGCACTGTCCGGCTGGGGCCCGAACTCGGAGCCCATAGGAGCCTCGCTCCCTTGGTACCCAGGGTCCAGGAAGTCACCGCGAGGCGCCCCCAGGACCACCTCCCCGGTGCCTTTTGAGACAACACCTCGGCATTGTCCGTAGGGCGAGGGGTGGAAGCGGTCGGAGGAGAACCGCTGTTCATATCCGACGAGTCCAAAGAGCCGCTCGACGAGGGTACGTCGAGATGAGCTCGGGACGGACTGCATAATCATGTTCGGCATGAGGAGAGGTAGTGCAATATAACATACCATGAAGTACTATGGTGTCCGGACACTTACGACTTCGCCAGGGGCTTGTCCCTGGGTAGCCACTCGTCGCCGCTGTCAGCGGCCGTCGTGGCGCAGTCCGGAGGGAGGGTCCTTCCCTTCTTGGACCCTTCGGCTTCCCCGGATGGGTCGGCCTTCCTTTTCTTGTCTCCCCCGGCTAGGGGGGAGAACTTTTCTCCTCCTCCTCCTCCTCGTTTCCGTGGGAGGAGTGCGCGTCGATGTCATCGGATGATGAGTCCGATACAACTTTGCACCGAAGACCCTTTCGGGTCCCCGTGGCCTTCTTCTTGGCCTTCTTTGCCGGCACCTCGTAAGGTGCCGGAGTCAGCATCTTTGTTAGAAGAGAGTCTGCAGGATCCTCAGGTAAGGGGGCTGGGCAATCAAGCTGCTCCGCTGTCTCTATCGAGTCCTGTTAATGACATGGAAGCTTAGATCCTGCACATAACTAAACCGGGGCAAATAAATACCCTGGGAGATATAAAAAGCCTACCGGATGGGCGCGGCGCTTTGCGCTGAGTCCGCGGTCCTCGATGAGTGAGGGAGGAATCTCGGCACTCTTAAACAGCACCCTCCAGACGTCCTCGTGTGTTGTGTCCTAGAGCTCTCGCAGTGTCTGGTGCTTGGCCGAGTCGAACTCCCACAAAACAAATGCCCGTCGTTGACACCGAAGGATCCGGTGGAAGAGCATAACCTGGACCACGTTGACAAGCTTGATTTTCTTGTTCGTCATGTTCTGGATGCAGGTTTGGAGTTCGGTCAGCTCTACCAAGAACCCCAGGACAGGCCCTTCTCTTTCCAGGAGGTGAGCCGCGTGGGTACTCCGGATCAAAATTTGGGGGCCGCCGCCCAGTTGGAGTCGCGCGGCTCGGTGATGTAGAACCACCCCGATTGCCACCCCTTTATGGTCACCACATAGGAGCCTTAGAGCCAGGTGACGTTAGGCTTCTTGCCCACCATGGCGCCTCCACACTCTACCTTCTGGCCGACTACCACCTTCGGTTTGACATTAAAAGTCTTCAGCCACAGGCCGAAATGGGGCTTGATGCGGAGTAAGGCCTCACACACGACGATAAACACCGAGATGTTGAGGATGAAATTGGGGGCCAGATCGTGAAAATCTAGCCCGTAGTAGAACATGAGTCCGTGGACGAACGGGTGGAGAGGAAATCTCAGTCCGCAGACGAAGTGGGTAAGAAAAACTACCCTCTCATGGGGTTCGGGCGTAGGGATGATCTGCCCTGCATCTGGCAGCCGGTGCGCGATGTTCGCGGCCAGATATCTGGCTTCCTGTAAATTTTTTATGTTCTCCTCCGTGACGGAGGAGACCATCCACTTGCCTCCTGCTTCGGACATGCTTGGAGTGGTTTGAGAGGAAGAACGCGAGCTTGGGCGCTAGAGCTCGAGTGTGCGGGAATGGGTAAGCAAGGAAGAAGGCGTGGGTGAAAAGAGTAAATCCTTGTCCCTTTAGAAGGGCGGAAGAGGCGATGTGTCTTGATACGTCTCCAATGTATCTACTTATCCAAACACTTTTGCCCTTGTTTTGGACTCTAACTTGCATGATTTGAATGGAACTAACCCAGACTGACGCTGTTTTCAGCAGAATTACCATGGTGTTATTTATGTGCAGGAGCAAACATTCTTGGAATGACCTGAAACTTCACGGAGCGACTTTTTAGAAAATAAGAAAAATACCTGCAAAAGATGGAGGCCAGGGGGCCCACCACCTTGCCACGAGGGTGGGGGGCGCGCCCCCCTACCTCGTGGGCCCCCTGTTGCCTCTCCGACTCCAACTCCACCTCCATATATTGAGTTTTGATGAGAAAAAAATCAAGGAGAAGAAATCATCGCGTTTTACGATATGGAGCTGCCGCCAAGCCCTAAAACCTCTCGGGAGGGCTGATCTGGAGTCCGTTCGGGGCTCCGGAGGGGGGAATCCATCGCCATCGTCATCATCAACCATCCTCCATCACCAATTTTATGATGCTCACCATCGTGCGTGAGTAATTCCATCGTAGGCTTGCTGGACGGTGATGGGTTGGATGGGATCTATCATGTAATTGAGTTAGTTTTGTTAGGGTTTGATCCCTAGTGTCCACTATGTTCTAAGATTAATGTTGCTATGACTTTGCTATGCTTAATGCTTGTCACTAGGGCCCGAGTGCCATGATTTCAGATCTGAACCTATTATGTTTTCATCAATATACGAGTGTTCTTGATCCTATCTTGCAAGTCTATAGTCACCTATTATGTTTTATGATCCGTTAACCCCGAAGTGACAATAATCGGGATACTTACTGGTGATGATCGTAGTTTGAGGAGTCCATGTATTCACTATGTGTTAATGTTTTGTTCCGGTTCTCTATTAAAAGGAGGCCTTAATATCCCTTAGTTTCCGTAGGGACCCCGCTGCCACGGGAGGGTAGGACAAAAGATGTCATGTAAGTTCTTTTCCATAAGCACGTATGACTATGTTTGGAATACATGCCTACATTATATCAATGAACTGGAGCTAGTTCTGTGTCACCCTAGGTTATGACTGTTACATGATGAACCGCATCCGGCATAATTCCCCATCACTGATCCATTGCCTACAAGCTTTCCATATATTGTTCTTCGCCTATTTACTTTTCCGTTGCTATTGCTATCATCACTACAAAATACCAAAGACATTACTTTTACTACTATTACCTTTTGCCACCGTTATCACTACTATCATATTACTTTGCTACTAAACACTTTGCTGCAGATATTAAGTTTCCAGGTGTGGTTGAATTGACAACTCAGCTGCTAATACTTGAGAGTATTCTTTGGCTCCCCTTGTGTCGAATCAATAAATTTGGGTTGAATACTTTACCCTCGAAAACTGTTGCGATCCCCTATACTTGCGGGTTATCAAGACTATTTTCTGGCGCCGTTGCCGGGGAGCATAGCTCTATTCTTTGAGTCACTTGGGATATATATCTGCTTATCATTATGAAGAACTTGAGAGATCCAAAAACCAAGATCTATCCCTCAACTACGAGGGGAGGTAAGGAACTGCCATCTAGCTCTGCACTTGATTCACCTTCTGTTATGAGTAAATTTGCGACACGTACACCTGCTTCTGCTATTCGTTCTGATATGTTGCATGTTATTGATGATGCCATTTCTGCTATGCATGATACTTATGATGAAACTAATTCTATGCCTGATACTACTGTGCCACTTAGTGATTTCCTTGATGAACAAATTGCTAGGGCTAGAGAAATTAAAAATATGGAATCTGATGATACTGGTGAAAGTGATGATGAAGAACCACTTGTTATGCCTGAGGGTTACGTTTTTGATCAAGAAGCTTCTTTCGCTATTTTAGCTTGTGAAAATAGAAATGAACTTAAAAGGTTATTAGCTAAATGGACTAAGCAATCTCTAAGTGCTAGAATGAAACCCGACCCTGCTTTTGCTACTTCACTATCTGTGTTATTGATAAGGATTATGAATTCTCTGTTGATCCTAATATAATTACTTTGGTTGAATCTGATCCTTTTCATGGTTATGAATCTGAAACTGTTGTGGCACATCTTACTAAATTAAATGATATAGCCACCCTGTTCACTAAAGATGAGAGAACTCGCTACTTTTATATCCTTAAAATATTTCCGTTCTCATTAAAGGGTGATGCTAAGATATGGTTTAATTCTCTTGAACCTTCTTGTGTGCATAGTCCCCAGGATATGATTTATTACTTCTCAGCTAAATGTCTCCCCGCTCATAAGAAACAAGCTGCTTTAAGGGATATATATAATTTTGTGCAAATTGAAGAAGAGAGTTTCCCACAAGCTTGGGGGAGGCTTCTCCAATGACTTAATGCTTTGCCTAATCATCCTCTTAAGAAAAATGAAATACTTGATATCTTTTATAATGGACTAACAGATGCCTCCAGAGATTACCTAGATAGTTGTGCTGGTTCTGTTTTCAGGGAAAGAACGGCGGATGAAGCTGAAATTCTATTGAATAATATGTTGAAAAATGAAAATAATTGGACACCTCCAGAACCAAGTCCTAAGCCTATTCCTAAACCAACTCCGAAGAAGAGGGGTATTCTATTTCTCAGTCCTGAAGATATGCAAGAGGCAAAGAAATCTATGAAAGAAAAAGGTATTAAAGCTAAAGATGTTAAGAATTTACCTCCTATTGAAGAAATACATGGTCTTAATTTACCGCCTGTTGAAGAAACATATAATCTTAATCCATTACCTATTGAAGATACTCATGGTCTTGATAACCCGACACAGGTAGTAAAGGTAAATTCTCTCTATAGATATGATAAAGCTGAAATCCCATTTACTAAATTTGCTAGCCCATGCTTACATGAGTTTGATAGATTTATGGCTAAGCAAGAAGATTTTAATGCTTATTTTGGTAGACAATTGAAAACTAATTCAAATATGCTTGAACACTTGGGTGATTATATGGCTAATGTCAAAGGTGAACTTAAACTTATTAGTAAACATGCTTCTATGGTTACCACTCAAGTAGAACAAGTACTTAAAGCTCGAAATGATTTGCTCAATGAATTAAATAGTAAAAATAATGATTATGCTGTTAGAGTGGCTACTAGAACTGGTAGAATGACTCGGGAACCTTTGTATCCTGAAGGCCACCCTAAGAGAATTGAGCAAGATTCTCAGAGAAATAATATAGATGCACCTAGTTCTTCTAAAAAGAAGAAAAAGAAAAATGATAGGACTTTACATGCTTCTAGTGATCCTATTGTTGAAACACCTGAGAATCCAAATGATATTTCTATTTCTGATGCTGAAACACAATCTGGTAATGAACCTGAAACTAGTGATAATGTTAATGATAATGTTCATGATGATGCTCAACCTAGTAATGATAATGATATAGAAATTGAACCTGCTGTTGATCTTGATAACCCACAATCAAAGAATCAACGTTATGATAAGAAAGACTTTGTTGCTAGGAAACATGGTAAAGAAAGAGAGCCTTGGGTTCAGAAACCCATGCCTTTTCCTCCCAAACCATCTAAGAAAAAGGATGATGAGGATTTTGAGCGCTTTGCTGAAATGATTAGACCTATCTTTTTGCGTATGCGATTAATTGATATGCTTAAAACCAATCCTTATGCTAAGTACATGAAAGATATTATTACAAATAAGAGAAAGATACCGGAAGCTGAAATTTCCACCATGCTTGCTAATTATACTTTTAAGGGTGGAATACCAAAGAAACTTGGAGATCCCGGTGTACCAACTATACCATGCTCTATTAAAAGAAACTATGTTAAAACTGCTTTATGTGATCTTGGAGCCGGTGTTAGTGTTATGCCTTCTCTTTATATCATAGACTTGGTTTGAATAAGTTGACACCTAATGAAATATCTTTGCAAATAGCTAATAAATCAACTGCTATACCTCTCGGTATTTGTGAGGATGTGCCTATTGTAGTTGCAAACGTTACTATTTTAACGGACTTTGTTATTCTTGATATTTCCGAGGACGATAGTATGTCTATTATTCTTGTAAGACCCTTTTTGAATATTGCAGGGGCTGTTATTGATTGAACTAAAGGCAATGTCACTTTTCATGTTAATGGTAATGAGCATACGGTACAATTTCCGAGGAAACAACCTCAAGTTCACAGTATCAACTCTATTGGAAAAATTCCATCGATTATATTCGGAGGTTTTGAATTTCCTCTTCCTACTGTCAAGAAGAAATATGATATTCTTATTATTGGGGTTGTGCATATCCCCGTTGAGGTAACATAGTGTTATTCGAAATTTCTCCGGTTCCATGTTATTCGGAATGAGTTCGTTAACAAGACTTGATCAACCTTGTTAGAGGATTCCTTTTGATGATCATGAGATGGATGAAACTAGAAGGCACAACCTTCTGTACCCCACTTTTAATTTCTGTTATTTATATGAAATGAAATAAAAATAAATATTTTTCTGTCTGTTATCTAATTATCCGTGCAATATAAAAATACCTCGAAAATGAAAGTTCTCCAAATGCCCTGAAATTTAAATATGATTTTTTCTAGAACATTTGAGGATTTATGGAACTGAGAACACACTAGGGGGGGTCAACCACCTACCCACGACGGTGGAGGGCGCGCCCACCCCTCTAGGGCGCGCCTCCCTGCCTCGTGGGCCCGCGGTGGCCCTCCTCCACTTATTCCTGCTCCCACACACTTCATCTTCCTCCCACAAACACGAATATCCAGCTCAAGCACGAGTTCTAGCTGATCTTGCTGCCATTTTCGATCTCCTTGCTCAAAGCACCTCTCACAAAACTGCTTTGGGAGATTGTTCCTTGGTATGTGACTCCTCCATTGGTCCAATTAGTTTTTGTTCTAGTGCTTTATTCATTGCAAATTTTTGCTGCTTAGGTGACCCTGTTCTTGAGCTTGCATGTCAAATTTATATGGTCAAAAGTAGTTTTGATGCATGATATAGGCCCTAGGCACTTGTAGGAGTAGTTGCTATCAATATTATTGAGTTTGGTTTACTTTTATTTTGAATTTACTAAAAAAATCAGAATTTTTCAAAGGAAGAAAAATGCTTAGGAAAATGTTCCAAGGTGGTTCCTCAAGGAAGCAAGGACCCAGGCTTGCAATGCGTGATGCTGACGAAGAGCCACCAAGAAACGCTCCAGTGCGTCCTTGTGAATAGCCTTCTGAGAACTTTATGGGTCGAGCAGGAATTAAAGAAGAATTTAACGCGTATTTGTGTAATGCTAATCTTGTGAGCTTCGAGGAAGAGAAGTGCAGCCAGTATCACAATCTCACTAGTTCCTTTGTGAGGAGGTTTGAATTTTCAACTTCACATAATTCTCCAACTGCCCTGTTTGATCTTTATGATAAATCTTACACTATGGACTTAGAGGATTTTACCATTGCATGCAAACTTCCACAATGGGGTAGTATAAGGGATCCTCGCAAATCTGAATTTAGAGATTTTCGTGCTAGCATAACTGTGGGAGAATCTAGAGATATTACACAAGCCACCATAGGGAGCATTCACTTTCCTGCTATACATTATTTTGCTCTCTTCATAGGTAGATGCATCAATGGTAAAGATGAGGCATGTCACATGTGTGTCCCTGGCCTCAATATTCTTAGGAGTGCTGTGTTAGGAGACCAATCATATAATTTGGGAGCCATTGTTGCACATAGGTTGCACCTTAATAGATATAATGGAGATTTATTTGGAGGAATTTATGCAACCCGCATAGCTAATTTTCTTGGTATAGACATACACGAAGATGATATTGAATTACCACCTGCTTATTTAGATTTTAATGCTATGGTTCACCACCAGTTTGTTGAGAGGAACGAATCACCTCTCCAGTATCGACTAATCTTTGACAGACGCCGTGCTGTCCGTATTACTCTCCCTGCTCCTGCCTTCTTTGATTATCAGGCAAGAGGAAGAAATACTATTACCAGAGAGGTGGCAGATGAGTACGAGAGGAGAGAGGAGGCCGCTCGTCGCCATGCCGCAGCTCAGCAGGCGATAGCCGCTGCATCGCAGTACGACCCCAGCTACTATTATGGATATCCTCCAGGCCAGCCGTGGCCATAGACCAACTTAGGCCAAAAGCCTAAGCTTGGGGGAGTACGTATTTCCCACCGACATTACATTTATGTTCACACACTCATTGCTAGATGTCGGTGCTCATACTTTTTCATTGTATCATCCATGCTAGTTTATTTTCCTTTTATGCTTTCTTCTTGTGTGTTTAATAAACCTTAAGAAAAACCAAAAAAAATAGTTGTAGCTTTTAGCTAGTTTTAATTTCCGTGCTTGTAGTAGTAATTAAAAAGAAAACCCAAAAATATTTCCTGTTCTTCTTTTGCTTGTTGGGAGCTTTCCCGTGTAAATAGTTTTATCTCTTTTCTTCTCTTTGGGTGTCGATAGGAGAAGACCATAATTAAATTGTTGAAGTGGATCTTATATGCATTATTGTTGATCTAACAAAAGAACCCATATAGCCTTGTCTTCTCCTGTTTATTGAATGCTTGCGGATTCCAGCTTAGTCCAATGCACGTGCACTATTATTATTATTCACACTATTCGGTCGTGCAAGTGAAAGACAATTATGATGATATATGATGGACTGGCTGAGGCGAGAAAAGCTGGTATGATCTCGACCTCTTTTGTTTTTGTAAATATGATTAGTTCATCGTTCCTGATTCGGCCTATTATGAATAAACATGCTTGCAATGACAACTAGAGATCATAGTTTCTTGTGCCATGCATGATCAGCTATAAGTTATAATGGTTTACCTTGCGTGCCAACATGCTATTGAAATGGCTATGATGTGGTATGATAGGGTGGTATCCTCCTCTGAATGATTTAAGTGACTTGACTTGGCACATGTTCACGCATGTAGTTGAAACAAAATCAACATAGACTTCACGATATTTATGTTCATGGTGGATTATATCCTACTCATGCTTGCATTTGGTGTTGATTAATTTTAATGCATGTTCATGACTGTTGTCGCTCTCTAGCTGGTCGCTTCCTAGTATTTTGCTAGCCTTCACTTGTACTAAGCGGGAATACTGCTTGTGCATCCAATCCATTAAACCCCAAAGTTATTCCACATGAGTCCACTATACCTACTTATATACGGTATCTACCTGCCGTTCCAAGTAAATTTGTATGTGCCAACCTCTAGACCTTCAAATAAATATCATGTTTTGTATGCTCGAATAGCTCATGTATCAACTAGGGTTGTATGTATCTTCCATGATAGGTGGGTTATTGTCAAGAGGAGTGGACTCCGCTCATCACTCACGAGATAAATGGCTGGTCACCGGGATGCCCAGTCCCATGCTTTATGCAAACTAAATCAAAATAATTGCAAACAAAACTCCCCCTGGGACTCTTGTTAGTCAGAGGCACTCGTTGTTTCGAGCAAGCCATGGATTGATGCTTGTTGGTGGAAGGGGGAGTATAAACTTTACCATTCTGTTTGGGAACCGCCTATAATGTGTGTAGCATGGAAGATATCGCCATCTCTTGGTTGTTATGTTGACAATGAAAGTATACCGCTCAAAATATTATTCACCTCTATTTCAAAACCGAGCTCTGGCACCTCTACATCTGCGAAGGGCCTATCTATTTACTTTTATGCTGAGTCATCATCCTCTTATTAAAAAGCACCCGTTGGAGAGCACCAATGTCATTTGCACTCATTATTGTTAGTTTACATTGATTATGACTTGACTGGATCTCTTTTACCATGAATTACAATGTCTAGTCAGTCCTTGGTCTTTAAAGGTGCTCTGCATTTATGTTTTGCGGTCTCAGAAAGGGCTAGCAAGATACCATCCTGTTATATCATATTATGATTGTTTTGAGAAAGTGTTGTCATCCGAGATTTATTATTATGACTCACTAGTTGATTATGTTATTGATATGAGTAAACTTGAGACCTATGCGTTATTGTGAATGTGGTTAGTTATAATCTTTGCTGAAAACTTGAATGTTGGCTTTACATATTTACAACAACAAGAGCAAACAGAGTTTGTAAACGTTTTTCTTTATCACTTTCAGTTTGTCAACTGAATTGCTTGAGGACAAGCAAAGGTTTAAGCTTGGGGGAGTTGATAGGTCTCCAACATATCTACTTTTCCAAACACTTTTGCCCTTGTTTTGGACTCTAACTTGCATGATTTGAATGGAACTAACCCGGACTAACGCTGTTTTTAGCAGAATTACCATGGTGTTATTTATGTGCAGGAGCAAACGTTCTCGGAATGACCTGAAACTTCACGGAGCGACTTTTCACAAAATAAGAAAAATACCTGCAAAAGATGGAGGCCAGGGAGCCCACCACCTTGCCACGAGGGTGGGGGGCGCGCCCCCTACCTCGTGGGCCCCCTGTTGCCTCTCCGACTCCAACTCCACCTCCATATATTGAGTTTCGATGAGAAACAAATCAAGGAGAAGAAAATTGTCGCGTTTTACGATACAGACCCGCCGCCAGGCCTTAAAATCTCTCGGGAGGGCTGATCTGGAGTCCGTTCGGGTCTCCGAAGAGGGGAATCCGTCGCCACCGTCATCATCAACCATCCTCCATCACCAATTTCATGATGCTCACCGCCGTGCATGAGTAATTCCATCGTAGGCTTGCTGGACGGTGATGGGTTGGATGGGATCTATCATGTAATCGAGTTAGTTTTGTTAGGGTTTGATCCCTAGTGTCCACTATGTTCTAAGATTGATGTTGCTATGACTTTGCTATGCTTAATGCTTGTCACTAGGGCCCGAGTGCCATGATTTCAGATCTGAACCTATTATGTTTTCATCAATATATGAGTGTTCGTGATCCTATCTTGCAAGTCTATAGTCACCTATTATGTGTTATGATCCGTTAACCCCGAAGTGACAATAATCGGGATACTTACCGGTGATGACCGTAGTTTGAGGAGTCCATGTATTCACTATGTGTTAATTCTTTGTTCCGGTTCTCTATTAAAAGGAGGCCTTAATATCCCTTAGTTTCCATAGGGACCCTGCTGCCACGGGAGGGTAGGACAAAAGATGTCATGCAAGTTCTTTTCCATAAGCATGTATGACTATGTTTGGAATGCATGCCTACATTATATCAATGAACTGGAGCTAGTTCTGTGTCACCCTAGGTTATGACTATTACATGATGAACCGAATGCGGCATAATTCTCTATCACTGATCCATTGCCTACGAGCTTTCCATATATTGTTCTTCGCATATTTACTTTTCTGTTGCTATTGCTATCATCACTACAAAATACCAAAAACATTACTTTTACTACTGTTACCTTTTGCCACCGTTATCACTACTATCATATTACTTTGCTACTAAACAATTTGCTGCAGATATTAAGTTTCCAGGTGTGGTTGAATTGACAACTCAGCTGCTAATACTTGAGAGTATTCTTTGGCTCCCCTTGTGTCGAATCAATAAATTTGGGTTGAATACTTCACACTCGAAAACTGTTGCGATCCCCTATACTTGCGGGTTATCATGTCTCCACACTTACCTAGTAAAACCGCTTATTCCCCAGGCGCCATAATTGATGGCACGGTTGGGTTACCCACGTCCGTATTGATGAGAATCCCATGATAAGGGGAACACGATCTCTGCGTTGACAATACGTGTCAAGAAAACCGCCTCGCGATATGTGCGGTGCTGGTTGAGAAAAATGGTTTGAATAATGACCGGGTCGTGGCATGATGTCATGCCGTCAAAACGTGTCAGCAGATTAGATTTGGGGAAATATTATTCTCTCTATGGTGGTATGTGGAACTTGTTTTGCAGGGCCAGACACTATTCTTGTGTTTAAACTCTTCCATGGAGTATTCGGAGGAGGAACCCGCCTTGCAATGCCGAAGACAATACTGCGCGTTGGACTCATCGTCATTGAAGCCTGCTTCATGGGCTACTGAGGGAGTCCTGGATTAGGGGGTCTCCGGACAGCCTTACTATATCCTTTGGCCGGACTGTTGGACTATGAAGATACAAGATTGAAGACTTCGTCCCATGTCCGGATGGCACTCTACTTGGCGTGGAAGGCAAGCTAGGCAATACGGATATGTATATCTCCTCCCTTGTAACTGACCTTGTGTAACCCTAGCCTCCTCCGGTGTCTATATAAACCGGAGGGTTTAGTCTGTACGACAAGAGATAATCATACCATAGGCTAGCTTCTAGGGTTTAGCCTCTCTGATCTCGTGGTAGATCAACTCTTGTAATACTCATATCATCAAGAACAATCAAGCAGGACGTAGGGTATTACCTCCATCAAGAGGGCCTGAACCTGGGTAAACATCGTGTCCCCTGCCTCATTTTACCATCCGCCTTAGACGCACAGTTCGGGACCCCCTACCCAAGATCCGCCGGTTTTGACACCGACACCTATGTTCACGATCATGCCTACATATTATCATAACTATGCGCTTTTCTATCAATTGCTCGACAGTAATTTGTTCACCCACCATAATATATGCTATCTTGAGAGAAGCCACTAGTGAAACCTATGGCCCCCAGGTCTACTTTACATCATATAAGTTTCCAATCTACAATTCTAGTTTACTATTTATTTTGCAATCTTTACTTTCCAATCTATACAACAAAAATACCAAAAATATTTATCTTATTATCTTTATTAGATCTCACTTTTGCAAGTGGCCGAAGGGATTGAAAACCCCTTTATCGCGTTGGTTGCAAGGTTCTTATTTGTTGGTGCAGGTACTAGGCGACTTGCGTGTAGTCTCCTACTGGATTGATACATTGGTTCTCAAAAACTGAGGGAAATACTTATGCTACTTTGTTGCATCACCCTTTTCTCTTCAAGGGAAAACCAACGCATGCTCAAGAGGTAGCAAGAAGGAATTTTGGCGCCGTTGCCGGGGAGATCTATGCTCAAGTCAAGACATACCAAGTACCCATCACAAACTCTTATCCCTCGCATTACATTATTTGCCATTTGCCTCTTGTTTTCCTCTCCCCCACTTCACCCTTGCTGTTTTATTCGCCTCTTTCCCATTTGCCTTTCTTTCATCATGGCCGAATCGAAAAGGGGTAAGGGTTCTATCCCAAGTTCTAGTACTTGGATAGTCCCTCTGTCCTTTCTAAGCTCATAAATAATGATGCTATGGAAAGACCTACCAGAGTTATCAATGAGAATTTGGATAATTTCGATGAAGATGATCCCGGAATTTTTCGTTATTTGCTTGATGAGTCTTTGAAAGACGCTTGGGATAGGCTATTAAGGATCCGAGCTTGCTATGTGCCCCAATATCAAATCGAGATATACCTAAAAAGCTTTTATGTTGGCTTACCCTCTTCGCTAAAGCAAGTTTTAGACTCTATTTTTGAAGAAGATTTTCTTGAGGGGGATGCCATAGATACCTATGAAAAGATGAAAACTATATTTGGGCACCCCATGAGTGAGAGGGTTGAATCCACCTCTCTTTTGTGCTTTTATCAAAATGAAATTATCGAAGAGATGAAGGCTAGCTTAGATGCAAATTTTCGTAGCGTGTTTAATATTTCTTCCACCATTAATGGCCACGTGCTTTCTCAAAATAGAAAGATAAATGCTATAGATAAGAAATTTTCTCTTTTCTTTCCTAGCACCAAAGATGGCAATACCTAGATCTATTCTTGCCTTTATGCCTAGCTAGGGGCGTTAAACGATAGCGCTTGTTGTGAGGCTACCCAATTTTATTTTTGTTCCTTTTTAGTAATAAATAAATCATCTATCCTTTGTTATGATTTTGTTTTTATGTTTTAATTAGTTTTTGTGCCAAGTAAAGCCTTTAGGATCTTCTTGGATGATTATTATTTGATCTTGCTGAAAAAAAATAAAGTTTTCCCTCACGAGAATAATTTTCATTTTTTTACCAGAGAGAGATAAAATACCAATTACAACTGCAGTAGATCAACAAACAAATTATTTAGGACGTCCTAATTTTGCAGGATTTTTGGACTTACAGAAGTATTCAAACTTCCAGATTGCTACAGACTGTTCTGTTTTTGACAGATTCTGTTTTTCGTGTGTTGTTTGCTTATTTTGATGAGTCTATGGCTAGTATCGGGGGGTATGAACCATAGAGAAGTTGGAATACAGTAGGTTTAACACCAATATAAATAAATAATGAGTTCATTATAGTACATTAAAGTGGTGGTTTGTTTTCTTAGACTAACGGAGCTCATGAGATTTTCTATTGAGTTTTGTGTTGTGAAGTTTTCAAGTTTTTGGGTAAAGATTTGATGGATTTTGGATCAAGGAGTGGCAAGAGCCTAAGCTTGGGGATGCCCAAGGCACCCCAAGGTAAAATTCAAGGACAACCAAAAGCCTAAGCTTGGGGATGCCCTGGAAGGCATCCCCTCTTTCGTCTTCATCTATCGGTAACTTTACTTGAGGCTATATTTTAATTCACCACATGATATGTGTTTTGCTTGGAGCGTCTTGTATGATTTGAGTCTTTGATTTTTAGTTTACCACAATCATACTTTCTGTACACACCTTTGGGAGAGACACACATGAATCATAATTTATTAGAATACTCTATGTGCTTCACTTATATCTTTTGAGCTAGATAATTTTGCTCTAGTGCTTCACTTATACCTTTTAAAGCACGGTGGTGGTTTTATTTTATAGAAATTATTGATCTCTCATGCTTCACTTATATTATTTTGAGAGTCTTTTAGAACAGCATGGTAATTTGCTTTGGCTATAAAATTAGTCCTAATATGATTGGCATCCAGGATGGGTAAAATAAAAACTTTCATATAGAGTGCATTAAATATTATGAGAAGTTTGATACTTGATAGTTGTTTTGAGATATAAAGGTGGTAATATTAGAGTTGTGCTAGTTGAGTAATTGTGGAATTGAGAAATACTTGTGTTGAAGTTGGCAAGTCCCGTAGCATGCACGTATGGTAAACGTTGTGTGACAAATTTGAAGCATGAGGTGTTCTTTGATTGCTTTCCTTATGAGTGGCGGTCGGGGACGAGCGCTGGTCTTTTCCTACCGATCTATCCCCCTAGGAGCATGCACGTATTTCTTGGTTTTGATGACTTGTAGATTTTTGCAATAAGTATGTGAGTTCTTTATGACTAATGTTGAGTCCATGGATTATACGCACTCTCACCCTTTCATCATTGCTAGCCTCTTCGGTAACGTGCATTGCCCTTTCTCACCTCAAGAGTTGGTGCAAACTTCGTTGGTGCATCCAAAGCCCGTGATATGATACGCTCTATCACACATCAGCCTCCTTATATCTTCCTCAAAGCAGCCACCATACCTACCTATTATGGTATTTCCATAGCCATTCCGAGATATATTGCCATGCAACTTTCCACCGTTTTGTTTATTATGACACGCTCCATCATTGTCATATTGCTTTGCATGATCATGTAGTTTACATCGTATTTGTGGCAAAGCCACCTTCAGAATTCTTTCATACATGTCACTCTTGATTCATTGCACATCCCGGTACACTGCCGGAGGCATTCACATAGAGTCATATTTTGTTCTAAGTATCAAGTTGTAATTCTTGAGTGTAAGTAAATAAAAGTGTGATGATTTTCATTATTAGAGCATTGTCCCATGTGAGGAAAGGATGATGGAGACTATGATTCCCCCACAACTCGGCATGAGATTCTGGACGAAAAACAGGAAAAAAAGAGGCCATAAAAAAGAGAAAAAAGCCCAAATAAAAAAATATGGGAGAAAAAGAGAGAAGGGGCAATGTTACTATCCTTTTTCCGCACTTGTGCTTCAAAGTAGCACCATGATCTTCATGATAGAGAGTCTCTTATGTTGTCACTTTCATATACTAGTGGGAATTTTTCATTATAAAACTTGGCTTGATATTCCAATGATGGGTTTCCTCAAAATGCCCTAGGTCTTCATGAGAAAGCAAGTTGGATGCATAACCACTTAGTTTCTTTTGTTGAGCTTTCATATATAGCTCTAGTGCACCCGTTGCATGGCAATCCCTACTCCTTGCATTGACATCAATTGATAGGCATCTCCATAGCCCGTTGATTAGTCGTGTCAATGTGAGACTTTCTCCCTTTTTGTCTTCTCACACAACCTCCATCATCATATTCTATTCCACCCATAGTGCTATGTCCATGGCTCGCGCTCATATATTGCGTGAAAGTTGAAAGAGTTTGAAAAGGCTAAGTATGAAACAATTGCTTGGCTTGTCATCGGGGTTGTGCATGATGGGAGCATTTTGTGTGACGAAAATGAAGCATGGCCAAACTATATGATTTTGTAGGGATAAGCTTTCTTTGGCTATGTTATTTTGATAAGACGTAATTGCTTGGTTAGCATGCTTGAAGTATTATTATTTTTATGTCAATATTAAAATTTTGTCTAGAATCTTTTGGATCTAAACACTCATGCCGCAATAAAGAGAATTACATTGAAAATTATTGTTAGGTAGCATTCCACATAAACAAATTCTATTTTTATCATTTACCTACTCGAGGACGAGCATGAATTAAGCTTGGGGATGCCTGATACGTCTCCAATGTATCTATAATTTTTGATTGTTCCATGCTATTATATTATCTATTTTGGATGTTTAATGGGCTTTATTATGCACTTTTATATTATTTTTGGGACTAACCTATTAACTGAAGGCCCATCGCAAATTGCTTTTTTTTTGCCTATTTCAGTGTTTTGCAAAAAAAGAATATCAAACGGAATCCAAATGGAGTGAAACATTCGTAAGGATCTTTTTTGGAACAAACGCAATCGAGGAAACTTGGAGTTGAGGTAAAGGAAGCAACAAGGCGGCCATGAGCTAGGGCGGCGTGCCTAGGGGGCAGGCGCGCCCCCACCCTCGTGGGGCCCTCGTAGCTCCACCGATCTACTTCTTTCGCCTATATATACTCTTAGACCCTAAAAACATCCATGGAGGCACGAAACCACTTTTCCACCACAGCAACCTTCTGTACCCATGAGATCCCATCTGGGGACCTTTTTCGGTGATCTGCCGGAGGCGGATTCGATCACGGAGGGCTTGTACATCAACACCATAGCCTCTCTGATGATGTGTGAGTAGTTTACCACAGACCTTCGTGTCCATAGTTATTAGCTAGATGGCTTATTCTATCTCTTTGGATCTCAATACAAAGTTCTCCTTGATGTTCTTGGAGATCTATTCGATGTAATTCTTTTTGCGGTGTGTTTGTCGAGATCCGATGAATTGTGGGTTTATGATTAAGATTATCTATGAACAATATTTGATTCTTCTCTGAATTCTTATATGCATGATTTGATATCTTTGCAAGTCTCTTCGAATTATCAATTTGGTTTGGCCTACTAGATTGATCTTTCTTGCAATGGGAGAAGTGCTTAGCTTTGGGTTCAATCTTGCGGTGCTCGATCCCAGTGATAGAAAGGGAACTGGCACGTATTGTATTGTTGCCATCGAGGATAAAAAGATGGGGTTTATATCATATTGCTTGAGTTTATCCCTCTACATCATGTCATCTTGCCTAATGTGTTACTCCGTTCTTATGAACTTAATACTCTAGATACATGTTGGATAGCGGTCGATGTGTGGAGTAATAGTAGTAGATGCAAAATCGTTTCGGTCTACTTGACATGGACGTGATGCCTATGTTCATGATCATGCCTAGATATTCTCATACCTATGCGCTTTTCTTTCAATTGCTCGACAGTAATTTGTTCACCCACCGTAATATATGCTATCTTGAGAGAAGCCACTAGTGAAACCTATGGCCCATGGGTCTACTTTACATCATATAAGTTTCCGATCTACAATTCTAGTTTGCTATTTATTTTGCAATCTTTACTTTCCAATCTATACAACAAAAATACCAAAAATATTTATCTTATTATCTTTATCAGATCTCACTTTTGCAAGTGGCCATCAAGGGATTGACAAGCCCTTTATCGCGTTGATTGCAAGGTTCTTATTTTTGTGTGCAGGTACTAGGCGACTTGCATGTAGTCTCCTACTGGATTGATACCTTGGTTCTCAAAAACTAAGGAAAATACTTACGCTACTTTGCTGCATCACCCTTTCCTCTTCAAGGGAAAACCAACGCATGCTCAAGAGGTAGCAGTCCACCGTATGAACATGTAGTGGGGGTTGTTGACAAACCTGGCGAAACGCTCGGAAGGCCTTGTGGCCAGGAAGTAGTGGTAGACGAGGATGTGGTGGCGCACGCACATCTGGGCGACGACGACCTTGGGACGAGACCCAGCACGAGTGCGGGTGTACTCGAGGTCGAACCCGACCACCTTGTACTTCTCCGCGGCAAGCAACAGCTCCATGATGTGAATGGAGTGCTCCACCCAGACCGGGTCGTTGGTGTACACCATCGATAGGTCCATGAACCTTCTGTGGGTGTCCACCACGGCACACATGGTGAACTGATGCACGTCGTCGATAGCTGCTTGAAGAGCCATTGGAGCCACGCAGGATACCCTCTAAGAATTTCTCATGGTGGGTGTGCTTCTTGCAATGGTGGGGCGCGATCGAAAGGTTGAAGAGACACAAGGGTTAAATGGCCGCTGTAATAAATCGGGGTCGGCCGGCCTGTAATTGTCACGTCTTATCACGTTGTTCATAGCGGAGGATTCCAGTGCACGCATGACAACACCGCACCGCACGCGTGGGCTCGAAGAGGCGCCAAATGTATCATCACGCGGTGAGCCTGTTCCTGCGCTACTACGCTGTTTACCGCGCAAGCTTCCTGCCCGGCTAGTTTGGCCACGCGTCGGCTAGAAGAGGGACAAATCATGGGCGTTTATTGGCAAAAAGCTTTGTAAAAACAAAGTGTGTGGAATGACTTCGATCATAAGTTTACCCGCGGGTGATGAGGTCAAGGTTACATAGAAGGGTTATGATGGACACTCGAGTGCGATAATTAATTATGTGCTCTATAGTGCACATGGTGGAAGAAACCAACTATGTGCAATAATGTCGAAGATCACAGTCAAGTTAGCTATACAGATCATGTGCTGTGAGATCAACAAGGTAAACTGATTCAAGAATGGATAATAAAATCTAATACCATTGCACATTAAGGTCAAAATAGTGTTAGCAATATACGAGTCTCATACGATGCCATTTCAACGATTGTACCACAAAAGCTCGAAATGTTACAAGGTTCAAATTCCAGCGTTATATGGTTCAAATTCGAAGATTACAAGGTTCAAACTGACATTAGAAATGAAATTCAGCTCATCAGTGATAACCCACAAGTATAGGGGATCGCAACAGTTTTCGAGGGTAGAGTATTCAACCCAAATTTATTGATTCGACACAAGGGGAGCCAAAGAATATTCTTAAGTATTAGCAGATGAGTTGTCAATTCAACCACACCTGGAAACTTAATATCTACAGCAAGGTATTTAGTAGCAAAGTAATATGATAGTAGTGGTAACGGTAGCAAAAGTAATGTTTTTGGTTTTATAGTGATTGTAACAGTAGCAATGGAAAAGTAAATAAGCGAAGAACAATATAGGAAAAGCTCATAGGCAATGGATCGGTGATGGATAATTATGTCGGATGCGATCAATCATGCAAATGTTATAACATAGGGTGACACAGAACTAGCGCCAGTTCATCAATGTAATGTAGGCATGTATTCCGAATATAGTCATACGTGCTTATGGAAAAGAACTTGCATGGCATCTTTTGTCCTACCCTCCCGTGGCAGCGGGGTCCTATTGGAAACTAAGGGATATTAAGGCCTCCTTTTAGTAGAGTATCGGACCAAAGCATTAACACATAGTGAATACATGAACTCCTCAAACTACGGTCATCACCGGTAAGTATCCCGATTATTGTCACTTCGGGGTTAACAGATCATAACACATAATAGGTGAATATAGACTTGCAAGATAGGATCAAGAACTCACATATATTCATGAAAACATAATAGGTTCAGATCTGAAATCATGGCACTCGGGCCCTAGTGACAAGCATTAAGCATAGCAACGTCATAGCAACATCAATCTCAGAACATAGTGGATACTAGGGATCAAACCCTAACAAAACTAACTCGATTACATGATAAATCTCATCCAACCCATCACCGTCCAGCAAGCCTACGATGGAATGACTCACGTAGGGCGGTGAACATCATGAAATTGGTTATGCAGGAAGGTTGATGATGACGATGGAGACGGATTCCCCTCGCCGGAGCCCCGAACGGACTCCAGATCAGCCCTCCCGAGAGAGTTTAGGGCTTGGCGGCAGCTCCGTATTTTAAAACGCGATGAATCCTTCTCTCTGATTTTTTCCTCCCCGAACACGAATATATGGAGTTGGACTTGAGGTCGGTGGAGCGTCAGGGGGCCCACGGGCAGGGGGCGCGCGCAGGGGGGTAGGCGTACCCCCCACCCTTGTGGACAGGGTGTGGGCCCCTTGACGTGGATCTTTTCGCCAGTATTTTTTATATATTCCAAAAATAATCTCTGTTGATTTTCAGGTCATTCTGAGAACTTTTATTTCTGCACAAAAATAACACCATGGCAGTTCTGCTGAAAACAGTGTCAGTCCGGGTTAGTTCCATTCAAATCATGCAAGTTAGAGTCCAAAACAAGGGCAAAAGTGTTTGGAAAAGTAGATACGGCGGAGACGTATCAACTCCCCCAAGCTTAAACATTTGCTTGTCCTCAAGCAATTCAGTTGATAAATTGAAAGTGGTAAAGAAAAACTTTTACAAACTCTGTTTGCTCTTGTTGTTGCAAATATGTAAAGCCAACATTCAAGTTTTCAGCAAAGATTATGAACTAACCATATTCACAATAACACTTAGGCCTCATGTTTACTCATATCAATGGCATAATCAACTAGCGAGCAATAATAATAAATCTCAGATGACAACACTTTCTCAAAACAATCATAATATGATATAACAAGATGGTATCTCGCTAGCCCTTTCTGAGACCGCAAAATATAAATGCAGAGCACCTTTAAAGATCAAGGACTGACTAGACATTGTAATTCATGGTAAAAGAGATCCAGTCAAGTCATACTCAATGTAAACCAACAATAATACATGCAAATGACAATGGTGCTCTCCAACTGGTGCTTTCTAATGAGGGGATGATGACTCAACATAAAAGTAAATAGATAGGCCCTTCGCAGAGGGAAGCAAGGATTTGTACAGGTGCCAGAGCTCGATCTTGAAATAGAGATGAATAATATTTTGAGCGGTATACTTTCATTGTCAACATAACAACCGAGAGATCTCAATATCTTCCATGCTACACACATTATAGGCGGTTCCCAACCATAATGTTAAAGTTTATACTCCCCCACCACCAACAAGCATCAATCCATGGCTTGCCCAAAACAACGAGTGCCTCCAACTAACAACAATCCTGGGGGAGTTTTGTTTACAATTATTTTGATTTGATTTGAGCATGGGATTGGGCATCCCGGTGACCAGCCATTTTCTCGTGAGTGAGGAGCGGAGTCCACTCCTCTTGAGAATAACCCGCCTAGCATGGAGGATACAGACAGCCCTAGTTGATACATGAGCTATTCGAGCATACAAAACAAAATGTTTATTTGAAGTTTTAGAGTTTGGCACATACAAATTTACTTGGAACGGCAGGTACATACCGTATATAGGAAGGTATGGTGTACTTATATGGAATAACTTTGGGGTTTATGGAGTTGGATGCACAAGAAGTATTCCCGCTTAGTACAAGTGAAGGCTAGAAAGAGACTGTGTTACGGCATATCTCTCTCAAGGTAGTTTTGGTGATTGATGACAACATGTTTGCGGACTAATCTTGTGCTTTGAATAATTCACAGATTCTCCCCTGGCACGAGACGCTTTCTTCCCCTCGGAGTGTATTTCAAGACGGCGTAGCTCTTTCGTTTCTTTCTCGGTGGACTAGTTGCGTAGAGGGCACCGTACTATCAAGAGGGGGTCCGCTGGGGTATTGCATGGGTGGAATCATCACGTACACATCAGCTTCTCACCCTCCGAGCGTCTCCATTCCATTGAAGAGATCTCTCCTCTCTTCCTTGTCCTGTCTGGGTCCAAGTGGTAGTACCGCGCAACCCAGCGTTAGTACCGCTGAGGAGCCACAAGCGGCAGTACCGCTCCACAGCGGTAGTACCGCCCGTGGCTCCACAGCAGTAGTACTGGTGGGGTGCCTGGCACCTCCGCCTCGTCCTCAGCATCTTTGAGAGATTCTCTATCTCTCTTTTGCGCCCCAGCGGTAGTACCGCACTGCCAGCGGTAGTACGGTCGAAGGGTCACAAGCAGAAGTACCGCTCCATAGCGGTAGTACCGCCCATGACCCCGCTGTCGTAGTACCGCTGGGCAGTCTGGCTCCTACCGCCTCGATTCGAGAGGTCTTTTTCTCATGTCGGGTTTTGCGCCACTAGTCGCGGTTGTAGAGGCGGTAGTACCGTTCTAGGAGCGGTAGTACCGTCCCTACCACCGCGGTAGTACCGCGTTTGGGTCCTTTCCTACTAGTCTCCTCTGCGCGGCAGTGCGGCTGGCTGGCGCGGCAGTATCGTTGTCCTGGCAGTAGTACCGCCCCCTCTCAGCGGTAGTACCACCCTGAGCGGGGCTAGTTGGTGGGGGGCAACGGTTGGATTGTTGCCCCCACTATAAAAGGGAGTCCTCTTCCTCCCCCAAGCTCCATTTATTGCTCAAGCTCCATTAAATGCTCCAAGATCCATTTTCGCCCGATCTATCTCTCTAGCCAATCAAACTTGTTGACTTGCTCGGGAGTGGTTGAGAAGGCCCCGATCTACACTTCCACCAAGCGATTTTCGATTCCCCCACTCATCCGTAGCGGATCTTGTTACTCTTGGGTGTTTGAGCACCCTAGACGGTTGAGGTCACCATGGAGCCATAGTCCATTGTGGTGAAGCTTCATGGTCTTGTTGGGAGCCTCCGATTAAGTCGTGGAGATTGCCCCAACCTTGTTTGTAAAGGTTCGGTCGCCGCCTTCAAGGGCACCAATAGTGGAATCACGGCATCTCGCATTGTGTGAGGGCGTGAGGAGAATACGGTGGCCCTAGTGGCTTCTTGGGGAGCATTGTACCTCCACACCGCTCTGACGGAGACGTACTTCCCCTCAAAAGGAAGGAACTTCGGTAACACATCCTCGTCTTCACCGGATTCACTCTTGGTTATCTCTTACCTTTACTTGTGAAAACTCTTTAGTGTTTCTTCCCTTGCTTGCTTGTATGCTTGTTGTTATTGCATCATATAGGTTGCTCACCTAGTTGCACTTCTAGACAACCTACTTAGATGCAAAGTTTAATTTGGTAAAGAAAAGTAAAAATTGGTAGTTGCCTATTCACCCCGCCTCTAGTCAACCATATCGATCCTTTCAATTGGTATCAGAGCCATGTTTCTTTATTAAGGACTTTACCGTCCAAAGAGTATGGTTGATACCGTAGACAATGTGGAGGAACACTCCGGTGTGAATCCGATCTCGTCTACGGGAGATGGGGGAACCTCGGTCTCTCGTGAGGAGTTCAATGTGGCCTTGGAGACATTGAAAACCTCCATGACGACCGAAGTTGAAAGCATGTTTACTAAATTTCTTGAGGGGCTTAAACTATCCACCGCACCGTTGAAAGTGGGTAACCCCGCCAACAAGGTGATGGATGCTATCCCCGACAAGGGGGAATCTAGTAGTGAAAAGGCTCCTTCTTCTAGTGGTAAGAATGGCACCGACATCTTTGCCCATGTGGAACCACCACTTGTTTATGGTGGACCGGTTCCTTCTACTCATTTGAATCATGCCGGTCCTCCCCCTAAGATTGTGAAAAATGAGGATTTTGATTCTTGGGTTTACCGTTTTAAACGTCATTTAAATCATGTGAACACTAACCTTTGGAGAATCATTGAAGAAGGTTTCTATCCACATGATCGAAGCAACTTCACTCCTCGGGAAGCCGCGGACAATCAATTCAATGAGAATGCTCTCTTCATCATTCAAGATGCAATTCCACCCAAAGACCTACCTCATCTTCGTCCCTTTGCCTTGGCCAAAGATGCATGGCATTGTGTTGTCTCTCTCTACCGGGGAAGCGCAAGCATTCAACGCTCCAATTATGAAGTGGTACAAGATGAGGCCGATGAGTTTGCAATGAAAGAAGATGAAGAACCTCGTGAGCTTTATCGGAGAGTAACCAAACTCGCGGTCTCACTACGAGATCACGGGAGCAAGGACACGGATGACAATTGGATCAAGCGCAAATTCCTCAAGGCAATGATGCCCTATCACAAGGCCATGTCCTCCGTCATTCGTCAGAGACCGGACTTCCACACTTTGACCTCAAGAAAAGTGTTGGATGAGTTTGTGGCCATGAACATTTTGGACAAGACCGCTGGCAATGCGGTGCTCCGTTCTCAATGGGCAAAGAAGCCTAACCTTGCATTGAAGGCCAAGCCCACCGTAGAAGAAGAAGAAGAGGAAGAAGAGGAGAGCAACCCCGAAGATACGAAGTATGCATATCATGAACACATGGCACTTGCTTCAAGGCAATTTTGGAGCAAGAAAAACTCAAGGCCAAACTTTAGCAAAAACAACTCGAGTGGCACAAGGGGCAAGCAACGTGTAAGGACTTGCTACAATTGCGGCAACGTGAGTCATTTTGTTGTGGAGTGCCCATATGAGAAGAGGGAATACAATGGTGGCAAGCTCATCCGAAAGGACAAGGCCAAGTCGTTCCCCAACAAGAACAACTTCACCAAGAAGACTCCTCCCAAGGCTTTGGTTGTGCAAGAAGAGTACAATGAGGATGATGATGATGATGAAGATGATGAGTCAGTTGCCATGGCCTCCGTTGCCATTGCAACAATGTCACGGGTGTCTCTCTTCGACTCACCCAATGAGAGCATCACCGCCAAGTGCCTCATGGCTAAAGCCACCAACAAGGTAACCTCCAACATCAAAACTACCATCATTAATCATCCTGCCCCGACGGATAGAATTAATGAACTTGAGGGAGCTAATGTGGAGGCTAATGAGTTTGAGGCCTTTATGGGCAAACTCAAGGGAAAATCCAAGAAGCACTTTGTTGCTCTCTTGGAACAACTTGGTGAAGCCAATGACATGATCGAGGCTCACGAAGACACCATCTCTAAGATGGAAGGGCATAGTCGTGACTATGCCGATGAGATTTCGGATCTTTCCAATGCTCTTGAGGAAGAGTGTGGTCTTCGTTTGGCTCTTGAGGAGTCACACAATGTTGATCATGCTAAGTTAAAGAAATATTATGATCATGTCCTCATTGTTTCTCGTGTGCTAAATTCCGACAAGGCCAAACTCGGGGTTGATCTTGCTAGACTCAAAGAGGAGTTCTATATACTTGACAAGGCCCACAAGGCCTTGAAGGGTATTCACGCTAGTCTCAAGGAGTCTCATGATCAACTCCAAGTGAAGCTAACTAAGGAGAAAGCAACTTTTCCTCATATGGTTTTAATTGATAATGCAAATGCTACTAACCCGTGTTGTGAGCATATACATCTTGTTGAGGAAAATGCGAAGTTGAAGGAGCAACTTGAGAAAGGACTTGCGACTTGCATACAAGGCAAGAAGAACCTCAACGATCTCTTGATCAACCAAAAGGGAAGTATGGTCAAGGAAGGGGTTGGATACGTGCCTGACTCCAAGAACAAGAAGAAGAATGACAAGACCAAACGACCTCCTCCCCTCATGCAAACCTTTGTGAGGGAGGGAGAGAGTGCTCCCGAGGAGAAGAAGAAGAACAATGTCAAGAAGGGAAATGTCACCCCTCTCAACAAAGCCGGCGATTTTAACCCTTCTTATGTGTTATGCCGTGCTAGTGATGGGCATGTTTATGCCAAATTTGTTGGTTCTCTTCATGAGTACATTGAATGGTCTATTTGGGTTCCTAAGACCCTTGTTACTAACATCAAAGGACCCATTACAAAATGGGTACCTAAAACCAAACATTGATCTCTTGTAGGTGTTTGCTTCCGGTGGTGGATCATGGTTGCTCGATAGCGGAGCTACAAATCATATGACCGGAAGCAAGGACTTGGTAGTGGACGTGCACAAAGTTCCATCTATGCCCACCAATGTCGAGTGGGGTGACGCCTCATATTCTAAGGTATTGGGACTTGGCAAGGTGGTCATCTCTCATGATCTCACGATCGAGAAGGTCATGCTTGTTGAGTCCCTTGCATACAATTTACTTTCCGTTCGTCAACTTGCAATCATGGGCTTTGCCACGTTCTTTGATATCGATACCGTGGCCCTCTTGTGGAGCAAGACTCTTAAAGTAGCTTTTGTTGGGCATGTCGAGAACGGTCTATATGTGATTAACTTTTCGGAGCGACCCACTAAGACCGCGACATGCCTAATGGCTAAATTTGATCTGGGATGGCTTTGGCATCGCCGTTTATCCCATGTCAATATGAGATCTTTGCAAAGTCTACTCAAGGGGGACCATGTCCGTGGACTAAAGAATGTTAGTTTTGCTAAAGATCGTGCTTGCAGTGCCTGTATCGAAGGAAATCTACATGAGAAGGCTCACCCTCCCACGACTATCATTTATTCAAAGAGGCCTTTGGAGCTCCTTCACATGGATCTCTTTGGGCCTCCATCCTTCGATAGTCTTGGAGGTAGGAAGTATTTCTTGGTGATTGTGGATGACTACTCAAGGTACACGTGGGTGTATTTCTTCAAGAGGAAGAGCGAGACCCAACAAACTGTCATTGACTTTGCAAATGAAGCACAACGTCAACACAATGCAAAGATCTTGACAATAAGAAGTGACAACGGCACCGAGTTCAAGAACTACACCTTGGATGAGTTTCTTAGTGATGAGGGAATCAAGCATGAATATTCCGCACCCTACACCCCTCAACAAAATGGTGTTGCGGAGAGGAAGAACCCGACATTGATGGATGCGGCAAGGACCATGATGGCGGAGTTCAAGTCTCCGTACAACTTTTGGGCCGAAGCCATCAACACCGCGTGTCATGCATCCAATTGGCTCTACCTCCGCAAGGGCTTGAACAAGACTCCATATGAGATACTCACCGGTAACAAGCCCAACCTCAAGTACTTCCGGGTATTCGGGTGTAAGTGTTTCATTCTCAAGAAAGGTGTTCGGTTGTCTAAATTTGAGGCTAGAGCTTATGAGGGCATATTTGTTGGTTATGCTACAAACTATCATGCTTACCGTGTCCTCAATAAATCCACGGGACATATTGAGGAGACGTGTAACGTGGAGTTTGATGAGAATAATGGCTCCCAAGTGGAGCAAAGTGGCACTTGTGATGTAGGTGATGAAATTCCTCCTCAAGCCATAAGAAGAATGGGTGTTGGTTTTATCCTACCCATTGAGGAACCCCTTGTGGCCGAAGGAGAAGGACAATGCTCCACTCAAGTGTAGCCATCACCAACCCAAGGCCCACACGCCCGAAGAACAAAGTGAAGGCCCTCAACCTCATGAACAAGACCAAGGGCAAGATCATACTCAAGACGGTGTTGACACACCAAGTGATGCCCAAGGTCAAGTTCTCTCCCCCGAGCAAGTTCAAGATCAAGAACAAGTTCATGACGGCGCTCAAGATGATCAAGTAACCGCTCCTCAACTCAACACCGAGGAGGAATTAGAGCGTCGTGCCGCCAAGATTGCATCCAAGCTCTCCACCAAGGATCATCTCATGACGAATGTGCTTGGAAGCTTAAGAAAGGGGGTAAGCACTCATAGACAATTAGCAAATTATTGTGAGCATCACGCGTTTGTCTCTTGTGTGGAACCCCACAAGGTATATGAAGCGCTAGAAGATCCGGATTGGCTCAATGCCATGCATGAAGAACTCAACAACTTCGAGCGCAAAAAAGTGTGGAGATTGGTGCCAAGACCGACTGGGAATCACAATGTCATAGGAACCAAGTGGATATTTAAGAACAAGCAAGATGCACATGGGATTATCATTCGCAACAAGGCTCGTTTGGTAGCACAAGGCTACTCCCTAGTCGAGGGTACCGACTACGGTGAAACCTTTGCTCCTGTTACTCGTCTTGAATCCATTCGCATGTTGATTGCATATGCTTCTCATCATAACTTTAAGTTACAACAAATGGATGTGAAGAGTGCTTTTCCTAATGGTTCTATTAATGAATTGGTTTACGTCAAGCAACCCCCCGGGTTCAAGGATCCCTACTTTCCCGATCATGTGTATCAACTCGATAAGGCACTCTATGGCCTTATACAAGCCCCACGTGCGTGGTATGACCACCTTACCGAGTTGCTACAAGACCGTGGCTTTGAAGTTGGGCTAATCGACCCCATTCTTTTTACTAAGAAGGTCAAAGGGGAGTTGTTTGTGTGCCAATTATATGTTGATGATATTATCTTTGGTTCCCCTAACAAAGCTTTCAATGCGGAATTTGCCGCTCTCATGACCTCAAAGTTCGAGATGTCCTCCATGGGAGAGTTGAAGTTGTTTCTAGGGTTCGAAGTGAAGCAAAGAAGAGAAGGAACCTTCATCAATCAATCCAAATACACTCAAGACATGCTCAAGAGATTCAAGCTAAGTGACATCAAGCCGGCCTCCACTCCAATGCCCACCAAGTGCCAACTTGACTTAGATCCCAATGGTAAAGTGGTGGATCAAAAGGTATATCGCTCCATGATTTGATCCTTGCTTTACCTTTGTGCATCTAGACCGGACATCATGTTGAGTGTGGGAATTTGTGCACGGTTTCAAGCCGCACCTAAGGAAATTCACTATGTGGCGGTCAAACGAATCTTTCGATATTTGGCTCATACCCCAAACTTTGGCTTATGGTACCCAAGAGGATCAAACTTCAAGCTTGTAGGGTACTCGGATTCTGATTGGGCGGGAGACAAAGTGGATAGGAAGTCCACTTCCGGAGTGTGCCAATTCCTTGGTTGCTCTTTGGTAAGTTGGTCTTCCAAAAAGCAAAGTTGTGTGTCTCTCTCGTCCATTGAGGCGGAGTATGTTGCCGCCGGTAGTTGTTGTGCACAACTCCTATGGATGAGGCAAACTTTAAAGGATTACAGTGTCAGTTGTGACAAAGTGCCTCTTTGGTGTGACAATGAAAGTGCCATCAAGATTTCTCTCAACCCGGTGCAACACTTCAAGACGAAGCATATTGAGATTCGGTATCACTTCATCCGGGATCACATTAGGCGAGGAGAGATCGAGCTCAACTATGTCAACACTCATGACAACCTTGCAGATATTTTCACGAAGCCCTTGGATGAAGCAAGATTTCGCGAGTTAAGGCATGAGCTAAATATTATTGATTCGAGCAATGTGGCTTGAACCCTTGCACACCCTACCACGCTCAATTTGTTGTGTAGTTTAGGTGTAGGCATGGACATAGGGGGAGTGTTGTTCTCTCAATGAACTCTCCCTCCCCCCATTATGCATAAATTGATCAAGTCTTTCACTTTAGCCATTGTTGATGGTACTTGTGCTTCAAAGATGAGTTTTGGTCATGGGCCCAAGGTTAGAATCTTCACAGCACCATACCTTTTGACTCAAACATAGGTGGCCTCGGCCACCGCCCTCGTTTGAAGAGGTGTGTCTTGGTCTTTTTGCTGGCTCTTTTTTTCTCTTGCCGTTTTTGTCGTTCCTTCGAGCAAAATCCTTGTTGGTTTGGTTTCCATGGCGTGCTGGGAGGTACTACTGCTGGTGGTGCGCGGTACTACCGCTCATGAGCGGTACTACCGCCCCCCTGCACGGTACTACCGCTGAGGGACGGGACTAGGGGTTAAGTCGGGGCAGGGGGAGGTTTCTTATCCCCCATACCCATTCACTTCGCCCCCTCTTTCCTCTTCCTCTCTCCAGCCTCCACTTGCCGCGGGAGGGCTCCGGCGGATCTCCGTCTCCGGGGCATCCCTCTCCATTTCCTTTGGTGGAGTCGATCCCCACCTCATTCTCTTGCCATGGATGCCGGTATTGCCCCTGTTCCTTCGTTCGTTTTGTCTTGTTTCCAGATCTTGTTTCTTAGGGGCAATGGTGGTTGCATCTCTAGATTTTTGGCTAAATCTAGGCTTGAGTTAGTTGGGGAAGGCAACTAGAGTATCTCAATTAGAGTTTGGTAGGATTATTTTTGAATTTGGTAGGCCAGTAGTGCCGGATCTGACCACGGTAGTAGGAAACCGCTGTTTCACCGCCTCCTGCTGTAGGAAACTGATGTTTCTCCGCCTCGAGCAGTACTACCGCTCTCTTTGGAGCGGTACTACCACTTGACCTAGAGCGGTACTACCGCTCCATTTGGGGTGGTACTACCGCTTGGGGCGGTACTACCGCGGGCATGTCACGGTACTACCGTTGCATGCCAAATTCCATCATTTTCCTGCCTTACCTTGATCTTTTTTGTTGAGTTCGTTGGCTTATGCTTGTTCTTTCTAGTTGTTTTGCATGTTCTTGTATTTGGCTCCAGGTGATGACCATTCCGAGCAGCAAGGTTGCCGTATCAACCCTGGGCGTGCTACATCAAAACGCTGCCGCACCTCAGAGCCAGCCGGTGGTTCCTCGAGCACCCAACCGCCTCCAGCAAGTGCATCTACAAGTATTCCTCCACCTCCTCAGCAATCGAAGCGATCCGCCAACAAGCCAAAGGGGAAGACTATGACTGAGATGACCAACAAGGAGTTTTGGGAGAAGCGTCGCCGCAACCCCCATGCGGTGGACCAAGAACCCACTTTGGTCAACCACCCGTTCTGGAACCGTTTTCAGTTTTCCATCTACTTTGATGTGATCAAGCCCAAGAAGAATCTTTTTGTTGATGTTCGCTCCATTGACACTGATGCTATGGAGAAGGACCCGGAGTACTTTGGCGAAGCCCTTCAGATGTGCACTCAGCTGAACATTCTCAGGATCATGCAATTCAACAAGGATTTCGATGTAGATTTAGTGGCTCAATTCTATGCCACCGTCCATCTTGGGACGGATGTCGAGAGGACTCTGACATGGATGACCAATGGCAAGCTGCTTTCGGTCAAGTGGAAGGCCTTCATGGAGTTACTTGATGTGGTGGATCACGGGCTTGAGACTCCTGTCGGTTTCCACCCTCACCGCAACACTACGTCCACCCACAAGCAAGCCCTTTGGCCCTACCGCACTATGAAAGTTCACCCAGTAACTAAGAAGAAGACCTATGAGCTATCTCCGTATTTGGACATTCTTCATCGCATCTTCCGTGAGACTCTCTTCCCTCGGATCGGGAATCTGGATATGGTCCACTCTTACCTCGTGGACATGCTCCTTTTCTGTCAACATGAGAAGGAAGCAAGCACTGGAGAGAGCCTGGATATTTCTCATGTCATGTGGTCTGAACTTCTCTCTGCCGTGTCTGAGCGCAAGTGCCCTATATATGGTCCATTCATCATGAGGCTCATTGAGAGGGCCCAGGCACAGAATTATCCCAGAGTGTTGCTAGAAACTGGAGACTTGGTTTCTCATGAGAGCAAGCGTCTGATGAAGAAGGACAATTGGACAGCGCCTCACACAGGGGGTCCATCTTCTACTGCTGCCACAGGGGGTCCGTCTGCTGCTGTTGCTGCCATGGGGACCGAGGGTGGGGCTGCTACTGATGATCATGAGGAGGACTTTGGCCCCTCTAGTACACAACCGTCGTGGGCACAGAAGCTTAAGCGCAAGATGAAGAAGCTTTTCTGCATGGAGTCTCATGGTCAGTACATGACTCATGTGGCAGAGAAGCATGCCAGGACGCGCCACAAGGAGCTCATGCGTCAGATGGGAGCAACAGTTGCAAGTGGGTCTGAGGGTCAAATCACTGAAGAGGAGGACTGGATTCATCAGAACTTCCATTGGACCAACTCCGATGCCGAGCAGTTTTCGACCCACGATGAAGATGCAGAGATGTGATGTTCGAGATCTTCATCTTCCCATCACCTGGAGTCGTAGCGTCACTCTTTTCCCTTTTGGTGTCTCGCTGCCAAAGGGGGAGAGAGTGTAGGGATTTGTGTTTGTTGCCGTGCTTTGAGTCGTCTTGTGGGTTCTTGTCTGTTTTCTCGGTGTCTTTATTTGGTTTGGTTTGGTGTGAGACCTAAGTTCTAGACATATGGTGTGAGACATATGCTCCCTATCGCTACCTTATTACTTATGTCTATTCAGAGTACTGTAGTTTATTATGAGATGCATGCTTGTACTGTTTATTCTCTTCTCTCATATATCTTGTGCTTAGTATTGTTGGACTATAAAATATAGGGGGGGTGTTGATCCGAATGTGTGTGTCTTGTCATATCTAGGTGCACACATTCTGGGGGAGCCCGTCTATATTTTGTAGTTCTTAGTTTTCTTTGTTTTATTTCTTTTCCTTGCGCAAATCCCTAGTTGTCATCAATCCACCAAAAAGGGGGAGATTGTTACGGCATATCTCTCTCAAGGTAGTTTTGGTGATTGATGACAACATGTTTGCGGACTAATCTTGTGCTTTGAATAATTCACAAATTCTCCCCTGGCACGAGACGCTTTCTTCCCCTCGGAGTGTATTTCAAGACGGTGTAGCTCTTTCGTTTCTTTCTCGGTGGACTAGTTGCGTAGAGGGCACCATACTATCAAGAGGGGGTCCGCTGGGGTATTGCATGGGTGGAATCATCACGTACATTCCATTGAAGAGATCTCTCCTCTCTTCCTTGTCCTGTCTGGGTCCAAGTGGTAGTATCGCGCAACCCAGTGGTAGTACCGCTGAGGAGCCACAAGCGGCAGTACCGCTCCACAGCGGTAGTACCGCCCGTGGCTCCACAGCAGTAGTACCGCTGGGGTGCCTGGCACCTCCGCCTCGTCCTCAGCATCTTTGAGAGATTCTCTCTCTCTCTTTTGCACCCCAGCGGTAGTACCGCACTGCCAGCGGTAGTACGGCCGAAGGGTCACAAGCGGTAGTACCGCTCCACAGCGGTAGTACCGCCCGTGACCCCGCTGCCGTACTACCGCTAGGCAGTCTAGCTCCTACTGCCTCGATTCGAGTGGTCTTTTTCTCGTGTCGGGTTTTGCGGCACTAGTCGCGGTTGTAGAGGCGGTAGTACCGTTCTAGGAGCGGTAGTACCGTCCCTACCACCGCGGTAGTATCGCGTTTGGGTCCTTTCCTAGTAGTCTCCTATGTGCGGCAGTGCCGCTGGCTGGCGCGGCAGTATCGTTGTCCTGGCGGTAGTACCGCCCCCTCTCAGTGGTAGTACCGCCCTGAGCGGGGCTGGTTGGTGGGGGGCAATGGTTGGATTGTTGCCCCCACTATAAAAGGGAGTCCCCTTCTTCTCTTTGACCTACCTCTTCCTCCCCAAAGCTCCATTTATTTCTCAAGCTCCATTAAATGCTCCAAGCTCCATTTTCACCCAATCTATCTCTCTAGCCAATCAAACTTGTTGACTTGCTCGGGAGTGGTTGAGAAGGCCCCGATCTACACTTCCACCAAAGGATTTTCGATTCCCCCACTCATCCGTAGCGTATCTTGTTACTCTTGGGTGTTTGAGCACCCTAGACGGTTGAGGTCACCACGGAGCCATAGTCCATTGTGGTGAAGCTTCGTGGTCTTTGTAAAGGTTCGGTCGCCGCCTTCAAGGGCACCAATAGTGGAATCACGGCATCTCGCATTGTGTGAGGGCGTGAGGAGAATACGGTGTCCCTAGTGGCTTCTTAGGGAGCATTGTGCCTCCACACCGCTCTAACGGAGACGTACTTCCCCTCAAAAGGAAGGAACTTCGGTAACACATCCTCGTCTTCACCGGATTCTCTCTTGGTTATCTCTTACCTTTACTTGTGCAAGCTCTTTAGTGTTTCTTCCCTTGCTTGCTTGTATGCTTGTTGTTATTGCATCATATAGGTTGCTCACCTAGTTGCACATCTAGACAACCTACTTTGATGCAAAGTTTAATTTGGTAAAGAAAAGTAAAAATTGGTAGTTGCCTATTCACCCCCCCTCTAGTCAACCATATCGATCCTTTCAGACTGGGAAGCAACCAGCTAGAGAGCGACAACATTCATCAACATGCATTAAAATTAATCAACACTGAATGCAAGCATGACTAGGATATAATTCACCATGAACATAAATATCATGGAGGCTATGTTGATTTTGTTTCAACTACATGCGCGAACATGTGCCAAGTCAAGCCACTCGAATCGTTCAAATGAGGATACCACCCTAACATACCACATCACAACCGTTTTAATAGCATGTTGGCACGCAAGGTAAACCATTATAAACTCCTAGCAAATTAAGTATGGCATAAGCAAATATAATCTATAATTGTCATTGCAAACGTGTTTCATTCATAATAGGCTAAATCAGGAACGATGAACTAATCATATTTACAAAAACAAGAGAGGTCGAGTTCATACCAGCTTTTCTCATCTCAATCAGTTCATCGTATATCGTCATTATTGCCTTTCACTTGCACGACCAAATAGTGTGGATAATAATAATATTGCACGTGCATTGGACTAAGCTGGAATCTGCAAGCATTCAATTCAAGAGAGAAGACAAGGTAATATGGGCTCTTTGTTAGATCAACAATAATGCATATGAGAGCCACTCAACATTTTCGTTATGGTCTTCTCCTCTTGACCCCCAAAGAAAAGAAAAGAAACAAAACTATTTACACGGGAAAGCTCCCAACAAGCAAAAGAAGAATGAGAAATCTTTTTGGGTTTTCTTTTTAATTACTACTACTATAGGCATGGAAAGTAAACTAGCTAAAGGCTACACCTAATTTTTTTATTGGTTTTTCTTAAGGTTTTTCAAACACACAAGAAGAAAGCTTAAAAAGAAAATAAACTAGCATGGATGATACAATGAAAAGGTATGAGCACCGACAACTGGCATGAGTGTGTGAACATAGATGTAATGTCGGTGAGAAATACGTACTCCCCCAATCTTAGGATTTTGGCCTAAGGTCTATGCCCATGGATGGCATGGTGGATATCCGAAGTTGAAGCCGGGATCGTACTGAGATGCATCAGCTTCTTCCTGAAGGGCTGCAGCTTGGAGGCGGGCTACCTCCATCCTCCTCTCGTACTCGTTCGCCTCCTCCCTGGTTATAACATATCTCCCTTTTGCCTGAAAGTCAAAGAAAGTAGGAGCAGGGAGAGCGACATGATAGGTACATCGTCTGTCAAAGATTAGTTCGTACTGGAGGGACTGGTCGTTCCTCTCAATAAACTGATGATGAACCATAGCATTATAATCTAGATAAGCAGGAGGCAACACAATATCTTATCCACGTATGGGTACCTCATGAAAATTAGCTAAACGGGTTGCGTAAATTCCACCGAACAAATCTCCATTAATACTGTTATTATGCAACCTATGTGCAACAATGGCCCCCAAGTTATATTGTCTATCTCCTAATACAACACTCTTGAGAGCACTAAGATCCGGAACACACATATGACATGCCTCATCCTTACCATTTATGCATCTACCTATAAAGAGAGCAAAATAATGTATGGCAGGAAAATGAATGCTCCCTATGGTAGCTTGTGTTATTTCTCTCGATTCCCCCACAGTGATACTAGCAAGGAAATCTTTAAATTCATATTTGCGAGGTTCACTAGCACTACGCCATTGCGGGAGTTTACAAGCAGTATTAAAATCTTCTAAGTCCATGGTATAAGATTTATCATAAAAATCAAATAGGACATTGTGAGAGTTGCGCGATGATGTAAATTTAAACCTTCTCATAAAGGAATCAGTTAGGTGATAATATTGGAGGCACTTATCTGCCTCTAAGCTCTCAAGATCAGCGTTACACACATATGCATCAAATTCTTCCTTGATGCCTGCCTGGACCATGAAATCTTTGGACGGCCATTCACAGGGCCACACTTGAGCATCTCTTGGTAGTTCATTGTCTGGCTCACGTATCGCGGGCCTGGGTCCTTGCTTCCTTGAGGAGCCACCTTGGTACATTTTCCTAAACATATTTCTTCCTCTCAACGGGGATATGCATGTCCCCAACAAAAAGAATATCATATTTCTTCTTGACAGTAGGGAGAGGAAATTCAAAACCTCCAATAGTAATCGTTGAAATTTTTCCCAAGGAATTGATACTGTGGACTTGAGGTTGTTTCCGTGGAAAGTGTATCGTATGCTCATTACCATTAACATGAAAAGTGACATTGCCTTTGTTGCAATCAATAACAGCCCCTGTAGTATTCAAAAAGGGTCTACCAAGGATAATAGACATACTATCATCCTCGAGAATATCAAGAATAACAAAGTCCGTTAGAATAGTAATGTTTGCAACCACAACAGGCACATCCTCACAAAGACCGACAGGTATAGTAGTTGATCTATTGGCCATTTGCAAATATATTTCAGTAGGTGTCAACTTATTCAAATCAAGTCTACAATATAAAGAGAGAGGCATAACACTAACACCGGCTCCAAGATCACATAAAGTAGTTTTAACATAGTTTCTTTTAATGGAGCATGGTATAGTTGGTACTCCGGGATCTCCTAGTTTCTTTGGTATTCCACCCTTAAAAGTATAATTAGCAAGCATGGTAGAAATTTCAGCTTCCGGTATCTTTCTTTTATTAGTAACAATATCCTTCATGTACTTAGCATAAGGGTTCAATTTAAGCATATCAGTCAAACGCATACGCAAAAAGATAGGTCTAATCATTTCAGCAAAGCGCTCAAAATCCTCATCATCCTTTTTCTTGGATGGTTTAGGAGGAAAAGGCATGGGTTTCTGAACCCATGGTTCTCTTTCTTTACAGGGCTTCCTAGCAACAAAGTCTCTCTTATCATAACGTTGATTCTTTGATTGTGGGTTATCAAGATCAACAGCAGGTTCAATCTCTACATCATTGTCATTGCTAGGTTGAGCATCAACATGAACATCATCATTAACATTATCACTAGGTTCATGTTCATCACCAGATTGTGTTTCAGCATCAGAAATAGAAATATCATTGGGATTCTCAGGTGTGTCTACAACAGGTTCACTAGAAGCATGCAAAGTCTTATCATTTTTCCTTTTCTTCTTCTTCGAAGAACTAGGTGCATCAACATTAGTTCTCTGAGAATCTTGCTCAATTATCTTAGGGTGGCCCTCAGGATACAAAGGTTCCTGAGTCATTTTACCCCCTCTAGTCATAACTCTAACAACATTATCATTTTTCTTATTATTTAATTCATTGAACAAATCATTGTGAGCTTTAAGCACTTGTTCTACTTGAGTGGTAACCATAGAAGCATGTTTACTAATAAGTTTAAGTTCACCTTTAACTCTAGACATATAATCACTCAAGTGTTCAAGCATATCAGCATTGTGTTTCAATTGTCTACCAACATAAGCATTGAAGTTTTCTTGTTTAACAATAAAATCATCAAACTCATCCAAGCATTGGCTAGAGAACTTAGTGAATGGGATTTCATGTTTATCAAATCTATAGAGAGAATTTACCTTTACTACCTGTATCAGGATATCAAGACCATGTATTTCTTCAATAGGTGGTTAATTCTTAACATCTTCAGCTTTAATACCTTTTTCTTTCATAGATTTATTTGCCTCTTGCATATCTTCAGGACTGAGAAATAGAATACCCCTTTTCTTCGGAGTTGGCTTAGGAGTTGGTTCAGGAAGTGTCCAATCATTTTCATTACTCGACATATTATTCAATAGCAATTCAGCTTGATCAACAGTTCTTTTCCTGAAAACACAACCAACACAACTATCCAGGTAGTCTCTAGAAGCATCGGTTAGTCCATTATAAAAGATATCAAGTATTTCATTTTTCTTGAGATGATGATCATGCAAAGCATTAAGTAATCGGAGAAGCCTCCCCAAGCTTGTGGGAGACTCTCTTCTTTAATTTGCACAAAATTATATATTTCCCTTAAAGCGGCTTGTTTCTTATGAGCGGGGAAATATTTAGCAGAGAAGTAATAAATCATGTCCTGGGGACTACGCACACAACCAGGATCAAGAGAATTAAAGCATATTTTAGCATCACCCATTAATGAGAACGAAAACAACTTAAGGATAAAGTAATATTGAGTTTTCTCATCATGAGTAAACAAGGTGGCTATATCATTTAATTTAGTAAGATGTGCCACAACAGTTTCAGATTCATAGCCACAAAAAGGATCAGATTCAACCAAAGTAATTAACTCAGGATCGACAGAGAAATCATAATCCTTATCAGTAATAAAGATAGGTGAAGTAGCAAAAGCAGGGTCATATTTCATTCTAGCATTCAAAGACTTTTCTTTAAGCTTAGCTAATAATTTCTTAAGATCAGATCTATCATTGCAAGCAAGAAAGTCTCTAGCAGTTTCTTCATCCATAACATAACCCTCAGGCACAATAGGCAATTCATATCTAGGGGGAGAGTCTTCATCATCACTTTCATCAATAGTATCAGTTTCAATAATTTCATTCTCTCTAGCCCTAGCCAGTTGTTTATCAAGAAATTCACCTAGTGACACAGTATTATGAAGCATAGAAGTAGTTTCATCATAAGTATCATGCGAAGCAGAAGTGGCATCATCAATAACGTGCGACATATCAGAATGAATAGCAGGTGTAGGTGTCGCAAGTTTACTCAAAACAGAAGGTGAATCAAGTGCAGAGCTAGATGGCAGTTCCTTACCTCCCCTCATAGTTGAGGGAAAATCTTGGTACTTTGATCTTTCAAGTTCTTCATAGTGACCAGCAGATATAAATCCCAAGTGACTCAAAGAATAGAGCTATGCTCCCCGGCAACGGCGCCGGAAAATAGTCTTGATAATCCACAAGTATAGGGGATCACAACAGTTTTCGAGGGTAGAGTATTCAACCCAAATTTATTGATTCGACACAATGGGAGCCAAATAATATTCTTAAGTATTAGCAGCTGAGTTGTCAATTCAACCACACCTGGAAACTTAATATCTGCAGCAAGGTATTTAGCAGCAAAGTAATATGATAGTAGTGGTAACGGTAGCAAAAGTAATAATTTTGGTTTTATAGTGATTGTAACAGTAGCAACAGAAAAGTAAATAAGCGAAGAACAATATAGGAAAAGCTCATAGGCAATGGATCAATGATGGATAATTATGTCGGATGCGATCAATCATGCAACAGTTATAACATAGGGTGACACGGAACTAGCGCCAGTTCATCAATGTAATGTAGGCATGTATTCCGAATATAGTCATATGTGCTTATGGAAAAGAACATGCATGACATCTTTTGTCCTACCCTCCCGTGGCAGCGGGGTCCTATTGGAAACTAAGGGATATTAAGGCCTCCTTTTAATAGATTATCGGACCAAAGCATTAACACATAGTGAATACATGAATTCCTCAAACTACGGTCATCACCGGAAAGTATCCCGATTATTGTCACTTCGGGGTTAACGGATCATAACACATAATAGGTGAATATAGACTTGCAAGATAGGATCAAGAACTCACATATATTCATGAAAACATAATAGGTTCAGATCTGAAATCATGGCACTCGGGCCCTAGTGACAAGCATTAAGCATAGCAAAGTCATAGCAACATCAATCTCAGAACATAGTGGATACTAGGGATCAAACCCTAACAAAACTAACTCGATTACATGATAAATCACATCCAACCCATCACCGTCCAGCAAGCCTACAATGGAATGACTCACGCACGGCGGTGAACATCATGAAATTGGTGATGCAGGAAGGTTGATGATGACGATGGCAACAGATTCCCCTTGCCGAAGCCCCGAACGGACTCCAGATCAGCCCTCCTGAGAGAGTTTAGGGCTTGATGGCGGCTCCGTATTGTAAAACGTGATGAATCCTTCTCTCTGATTTTTTCTCCCCGAACACGAATATATGGAGTTGAACTTGAGGTCGGTGGAGCGTCAGGGGGCCCACGAGGCAGGGGGCGCGCCTAGGGGGGTAGGCGTACCCCCACCCTTGTGGACAGGGTGTGGGCCCCCTGACGTGGATCTTTTCGCCAGTATTTTTTATATATTCCAAAAATAATCTCCGTTGATTTTCAGGTCATTCCAAGAACTTTTATTTCTGCACAAAAATAACACCATGACAGTTCTGCTGAAAACAGCGTCAGTCCGGGTTAGTTCCATTCAAATCATGCAAGTTAGAGTCCAAAAACAAGGGAAAAAGTGTTTGGAAAAGTAGATACGACGGAGACGTATCAATTAGCTACAAACGCTCACGCTGATCTGCTGAACTTGGACATCAAAGAGGTTCAAACTAATATCACCGCTTCTAAGTCTGGTTTTGAAAGCTCACAATTTTTGCAAAGGGGTCAGCCACTGAGAAGTCATGTATGGGGTTGACACGATGACTTCCGATTACTCTGTCACCTGAAGTTCCAAAATGAAATTCAGCATTTTTGGAGCCTACTCTATTCTGCCGCAGGCGCCGGCGCTGATCGACAAACCATTCGTTTTTGCGAAATAAATGTAGGGCAAACCTCATTTCCTTCAGCACCCTTGCTCCGAGAACAAAGAACCTGGCGAATATAATCTCCGGTAAGGTCTCTCAGTAGGAGTTCAAAGTAATTTCTGAGAGATGCAGATCTAGGCACTCGACGTGATTGTTATATTGTATCACATTATCCACCACTGGGCCTAATCTTATCTGCAAAAGAAGAAAACGTGTTAGTGCCTACATGCAGTTTTGAACATTACTACATGCCTATTTGGTTTGCAGGATTTGTAAAATGCACTAATATGCCATCTTCGATTTGACATGATTAACATGGGCATTTGTTTACATTCTAGAAAAATGTAGCCTTCTTCACAAGAGGTTGGAGTGGATGAAAAGTTCCATAAGAAAACTTGAACTCCCTTATGGTTAACATTTAACTAGAAAGGAACATCACCTTGATATATAGCTTCTCCAGGTACGGAAAGCATCTCAGGAAACTGACAACTTGCTCCAGGTTGGGGCCGATAGATTTTAGTGCCAAGACCTTCACTGTGCGTAGTTTCGGGGTCAAGCTTGTCGGAATCATTTTCTAAATGACAGATGAACAAACATCTTCAAAATTAGAAATAATGTTAATTTCTAGAAGGAGAGGTAGAAGGCGGCTGTTGTACCTGAACGGGTATGGATCCAATAACAAGTTCGGAGTATTTGTGAGACGAGTAGCCCACCACGGTTAATTTCGGCGCAGAAATGACATTGATTCTTGTTGGACCTTCTCGATCAACTACAAGTAATTTCTCAAGTGTAGGTGTATCCACAATGACCATACCGTGGTACACATCTTGTGATGTCTTCCTGCTGTGCCAGCAACACAAATAAATAGTCCGGTGAGTCATGGAGGTGATGTGGAAGGTACTCAACCCATTGATCGCCTGAAGACGAAGGTACTCGAGTGCAATACAGCCACGGAGCAGGCGCTCCATGTCACCGTTTGAGAGGCAGAAGGCGACGAGCTCGAGGTGCTTCAATCATGGTAGAATAAGAGTGGGCGCGTCATTAAGGGGGATGGCAGTTCCTGAACTTGGCGACACGCGGCATGGGCGTGAGGCGGAGTGCGGACGTTGGCAGCGACCGCATATGCCCATCATCAAAAGTGAGCTCCTCGAGCTGATCTAGGGCGGGGGATCAGAACCAGTTGTCAAGCTTGGCTCGGTCCTTGCCATTGGAACGGAACTTGCCCATTCTAAGGCCTTTGGTTGGGCCAAGGTGACTGCCGAGGATCTTGGAGAATGCACCCAAGCTTTTGCGATAGCCATGGCAGAGCTTGTGGGTGTCAATGAGGTCGAGAGGGCTGGAGTTCCATAGGGGGCCCCACCATCGGGAAAGGACGGTTGTCCGCGTCCCATATTTGATTGGGAGGAGGGAGATGATGACTCTCAACCAAGGTTAGAAAAAGCGGTAGGTGTCGTGGAATTGTCACGGCAGATGTCCTTAGTGTCGGGACTTAGTCGCGAGGCCAACGCATCTATGTGGTAGCTTGAGAGGGGTTGAGTGGGACGAGAGACGCGATGTTTTACCCAGGTTCGGCCCCTCACGGTGGAGGTAAAAGCCTACATCCTGCTTCATTGATATTGATGATGATGATCACGGTTACAAGAGTTCTCTATCTCAAGAGCTATTGTCTAAACCTAACTTGTCCAACTTGTGGAACTTGTCAATCTTGTCCCTCTTGGGGTGCCCTGCCCCTCCTTATATATGTTGAAGGGGAGGGTTACATGTGGAGTCCTATTAGGATTAGGACTAGTCTATCTTCTAATACAAACCGGATACAAGTCCGGGTCTTGACTCCTTGTAAGGGAAATACACCTTTTCTCTTAAACCGGCCCACCATTAGCATAAACCGGCCTTCTGGGCCTTGGGCCTTGTCATACGTCTGTCCCGCCCGCCGGGTTACCAGTGAGTCATAATGTTCAGGCAGGTTGCTTGTAAACCGCCAAGTTAGGGCGGGTCGCCAGTGAATCGCCAAGTGTCAGTCGGGTCTCAAGTAAACCGCCAAGTCCGGCTGGTTTATACTTCCGGCCGGTTTACGCTGCGGGGTATATCCCCGACATTAGCCCCCAATTTAGCTTGGATTTATCCATGGTAAACTGATCCTGTAAACAAACACAAGAACAACTTTGACAAGTTGTACTCCAGGTTAAAAATTCTTGTAAACCGGCACCTGATCATCCTTAAATCCTTGTTATTTCCTCCTTCTAGAAAATCCAAGTCAATAGACCAACTTCATAATCAATTTGCTTGCAGAAGATATTTTGTAAATAAAGAATCCATTCGAATCGGCCTGCAGTGCTCTGATTTGACAAAAATATTGGTCTTCAAATATTCAACTGATATTCAGTCGGCTTGAAGATGTAGAACTTGCCGGTTTATGATTACCACCATTGTTGGGTTATAAAAACTGATAATTCCGGGTCATGATTGTTGCCAACACCGGTTCATGATTATTGATGATGCCGGGTTGCAGCCACAGGGTCATAATGATTGGTGACGCCGGGTCAATCTGGTTTGCTCAAACAGAGAATTTGAAAATATTTCTTCGATAATAATATAATACCTATAGCCCCCAAGTCTAGAGCAGAACAAAGTGATGGCTTAAGACTTGCTTCAATATAAATACTACAAATTTTGAAGAAATCCATGTTGTTCATCCCAGTCACTAGTAAAAACTGAATACTCCATATTATGTAGCCCCCAAGTACCGGGTTGTCATGCTTGTAGCAACCTGGGACTTATAATTGCTTATAAAAACTTCAATCACTGTATCCCCCAAGGGTCGGGTCATTATGCAATAATGAGCAGGGACTTTGTAAATATAATCATGTAGACTTGAGCAATAATGTATAGCCCCCAAGGGCCGGCTTAGTAAGATAATACTGAACCGGGACTTGATATATACTTCAATGAAAATAACATCTTATAATGTAGCTTCCATCGTAGAGCTTGAACCCACGTCCACAAGGTTAAGAGCTTTGTGCTTTACCAACTGAGCAATGGATCCTTCAATATTATGGATGAAAACTTGTGTACCTTGAATTGTTGATAGGAGCAATTGGTAGCCCCCAAGGGCCGGCTCATTATAATATGATGAGTCGGATCTTCAATAAGACTAGTAAAAATGACTTTGCATTAGCCCCCAAGTGTCATGGTGCATGCTTGTAGCGACATGAGATTTGCATGTAATCTCAATTTGAATAATGTAGCCCCCAAGTGTCGGGTTGTAAGCCTGCAGCGACTTGGGACTATTCCTTCCATTGTAGAATAAATCATATCCTTTGATAAAATAATAGCCATTGCGCTAAAGCGACTTTGAAAACTCAATAATACCGGTTATTAATAACCATAAAAATCCAGCCATGTTGGCTATTCAAGATAATATAATCCGGTATGAAAACCTTATTCATTCAATATCATAATGAAAATTCAGCCAAGTTTGGCTATTTGAATAATACAACCCAATGATTTATAAGCGCATAATTCCAATGGCGCAATCCAAATATATATACTGGCGACTTATAGTCCAAAGCCAGGCCGGTTTAACAAACCTGTTTCTGTGACATTGAATCACATTGTTGGTTTTACCAACTTTTTGTAGTAAAGGTGATAACCCAAATCTTGAGTACTGATAAGTCCTTCCATATTGTGCCGGTTTATGATAAAACCGTACCGGGTTGTGATAAACACCGGTTTATCCATATTCAATTCTGGCGACTTATAGTCGAAACCAGACCGGGCTGATAGTCTCCGGATTATGATTTGATAGTGTAATGACAACTTGCTCCACTTATGGAATTCATGTATGCATAATCCTTTATGTTCCTGCATATGAAAACTAAAAAGCATCCTCGTTGGCTGACCAACTGATTGTATGGTAGAGGTAAAAACATCAATCCGGAGTGCTGATAACTCCTGGCCCTCTTGCCGGTTCATGTAGAAATCATTTTGGGCTAAAAAGCCATTGATTTGTTCGTATAAGGTTGGTGGCATCTAGTCAAGACCATTCCGGAGCAACGCCTACCAGTTTAGAACCTGATCATGTACTAACAACGAAGCGCTGAAAGTCATGCCGGTTTATAGTAAACACCGGTTTGTCAGAAAAATGTTTATCAATCCCTTATCATGAAAACAATAAAAACAACAGAAATATGCAAGGCTTTTCATGGGCTGCCAGGCCCTAAATCGAGGCTTTTCATGGGCTGCCAGGCCGCTGAGTTAAACCATTTTGCAAAGCCTTTTCAAGATGGACCTCAATCTTTAACCAATCACCGATTTAACTTTAACAAGTTCAGGGTCCATGGGATTGACTTGTGAAACGTTCGATGGGTCATACCAGGTCTGGACGGAGTGACTTACTTAAAGAGGCAGGATAACCCGGGGTTTTAGGTGCATACACCAGGCTTCCAAGCCATGGCTTGATAGCCCATTACAAGTGTAGATTCTAAGTTTATTTCGATAGCAAAGAATCCCCAAGTAACGTTTTGAGCTGTGCTCAGTGGGTGCCTATGTTTGAGTTGTTGTTTTACAACACTCTCTTTGGCCCCCGATTGATTTGGCTTTGAACCGATCAAGAGGTGTGACTATGGTTCGGATACGACCAAGCCCCCAAGTGATGCTGTGGCATTACGCCGATCAAGAGGTGTAGCTATGGTTCGGATACGACCAAGCCCCCAAGTGATGCTGTGGCATTGTGCCTATCAAGAGGTGTAGCTATGGTTCGGATACGACCAAGCCCCCAAGTGATCAATAATATGATCAGCCAATAAGGCAGGATACCCATGTTTGAACAGCGCATCATGGCAGCAGGTCCTCTTCGGCAACCTTTAACTTTTTGCAAGAGGTAAATTCTTCTTGAACCGGATTGTAAACTGGAATCTTCATTTTCAACCGGAAATTTTCTGATGGCCTTTCAACTCGAACTTGCGAGAAGTAAATTCCTTCTTGAACCGGAAATTCTTAAACCGGATTTGAGAGCTTCAGAGCTTCATAGGAGAACATATTTCCCTTGAACCGGATTTTAAACCGGCATTCTTCATTTTGAACCGGAAATTTTCTGATGACCATTAAATTTTCATCCATATGGTAGTAGCCTCCGAGACCGGGTTATCTTTCCCTCCAGCATCCTGGAGTTCTTGACTTCACTGAAAAGCCGGCAACCTTTGCTGAGTCATATCATTGTAGCCTCCGAGTCTCAAGGCGACTTGAGGAGTTGGCTTGAGATTCTTCATATTAACCGTGATATAGACCGGTTTGAATCCTGCATGGGACAACTTGCAAACCGGAGTAATTGCTCTTTTAAGAAAGCAATACATAATTTATAAAAATATGCTGGATGGATTTCACCTGAAGCGTCGGGTCAGCAATTATCACCGCGGAGTTGATGATCACCGTGGTGAAACTGAAAACAATCGCGGCCGAGTCGGCCGCGGTGCTGACAGATTTTTCGGCCGCGGCGTTTTAAACCGGTGTGGACGGGAGAGTCAGCAGTGGCGTTGTAAACCGGTGCGGTCGTGAGAGACGGCCACGACGCTGTAAGCCGGTGCGGTTGTTCGTTGAATAACGACGACCACCTGGGCCGAAAGATGTTGGCGTGCCTTCATCTCCGCGGTATAATATCACTTTTTGTTGCCCTGCATAAACAATATTGCAGACCAAGGAAAAGATAAACTTGTTTTTTGACAAAAACAACATGTGCTAATAAATCAAATTTGGATGGATATCACCTGATTTGTTTGGACGATGGATGATCCGTTTATCGCGACAGAGGTGGCTCAGGAAGACCAGCGGCTCAATATAGCTCCGGCGGCTCATGCAGACCGGCGACTTAATATAACCCCAGCGGCTCAAAATGGCAAGGGCGGCTCAACGCGGCTTTGACGGGTTGATGTAGATTAAGCTGCACAGGCGACGACTTGCGCACACTTGTTCCATCAGTAAGCGGGCGTAGACACGGGTGCGTGATGGTGCTGACGTACACTTCATGGGCACAAAATGGCACCACCTTTGCTGCACATTAAAATATAAATACCAAAGTAATTGTTCTTTGATGAAAACAATATGTTTAATAAAATAAACTTAGATGGATATCACCTGATATGTTCCGAGAAAATTTTCTTTGAACTAGCAAGCTCTAGAAGCCAGTCATATTCCCGCGAAGAGCATGGACAGATCCAAGTGTTGACTTTTGCTACTTGCTATAGCATCTGATTTCCCATTGCTTGACTGCATCTGAACTTTGTTTTGGCAAACAACACCATCAATTGTGTTTCCACAAGCAGGCTACTTGTACGACGCCCCTTTTTCTTGCATCTCTTTTGAAAATCAGCTCATTTTACTTTATTGCGACACCCGCCAGAGCCAGTGCTTCTGCTGCTTTCCCTTATGCACCTACGCAAAATTTGTGTGTTCAACAGTTGATTGTGCTCATAACAGGCGAGGCGCTCCTAGAAGAAAATCGGAGAGCAGAGCCATGGCCATGCAGTATCCAGCGGAGGTGCAGCAGAAACGGGCGACGACTCGGTAGAGGCTCCGATAGGACAAGGCGGCCCGCATCGCGCCAGGCGGAACTGGCTGGGCGGCCAAGGCGGGGCGCGGTGACCCGGCGGAGGGACCCGGCGATTTGTGGCAGAAGCGAGGTGATGAGACACGGCAAAGTCCAGCGACTTAGCGTGGGGCGGCTCAGAGGCACAGGAGCGGAGGCGACCACGGCAGTCAGCAGAGGCGAATTAAGCGACGGCGGCTTGACGCGGAGCCCCGGCCACAGCAGCAGAGGTGAAAGCTCAAGGTACAGCGGAAGAAACGACCGGCAACTCGTCGGCGGCGGCTTGACACCTTAACACTGAGGGGCCCCAAGGCGGGCGGGTCATAGCAGTGGAACGAGGCGGCTCAGGCGAGGCCGTAGACGTGACGGTGGCGATCTGATGCGGCGGTCGCAGTAGAAGTGATAGATTGAGGCGACGACTAGCTGTGGTGTCGGTGGCGCGCTGGCCGCGGTTGCTTGCGGCAGTTCGGAGGCAAGGCGAGGTGATGGCGAGATGGGACACGGCTACAGAAGGTCGAGTCCGTGACCTCCTCTCCCTCGTTGACTCTTTTTTTTACAAATCTGGCCTCATGCCGACTGGCTTCACGTGCATGTACTATGTAGCAATACTGGTTAATCTCCAGATCGGTTAGACCTGGGTCTTTGTGCGAATACTAGTAGCGCTTTGGGATTTCACGTGCAGTAATCTTCAACTAGCATTATGGAGTGCTAGTGAATTATTCCAAAAAGCAATCAGATTGCGTAAATTGTGTTGCAGCTTGTCGTAGTACTGAAACTCCGACTTGATGCTTGCCACGAGTAGTACCAGCCATGCCTGCCTCAGGACTTGTTGATGCATACGACCAGCATGCGTACAACGGTTGGAGCAGAACTCCTGTTGAACTCGGCGACACGCGACAGCAGCAGTAAAAATCGATCTCCTATCGGTATTAGACGGCTAGTGTAGCGTCGGCGGCACACAAAGCACCAAACCCTAATCCCTTGTTCCATCTCGTATATGCCGTTCCGACTGTTAGTCAATGATGTAGATCCTTCCATGCCAGCGGCAGAAAACTTTACAGCAAACATGTGAATCTGTTGTTGATGTGAAGCTTTCAACGCCGGCTCTTCATCATCCGGATGATCGCGAACTTTCTCAATCCCTGAAGAGGTCCCTTCAAGAATTCATCACCATCATGCGTAGGCCCTACGGTGGGCGCCAACTGTCGTGGAATTGTCACGCCAGATGTCTTTAGTGTCGGGACTTAGTCGCGAGGCCAACGCATCTATGTGGTAGCTTGAGAGGGGTTGAGCGGGATGAGAGACGCGATATTTTACCCAAGTTCGGCCCCTCACGGTGGAGGTAAAAGCCTACATCCTGCTTTATTGATATTGATGATGATGATCACGGTTACAAGAGTGCTCTATCTCGAGAGCTATTGTCTAAACCTAACTTGTCCAACTTGTGAAACTTGTCAATCTTGTTCCTCTTGGGGTGCCCTGCCCCTCCTTATATATGTTGAAGGGGCGGGTTACATGTGGAGTCCTATTAGGATTAGGACTAGTCTATCTTCTAATACAAACCGGATACAAGTCCGGGTCTTGACTCCTTGTAAGGGAAATACACCTTTTCTCTTAAACCGGCCTTCTGGGCCTTGGGCCTTGTCATCCGTCTGTCCCGCCCGCCGAGTTACCAGTGAGTCATAATGTTCAGGCGGGTTGCTTGTAAACCGCCAAGTTAGGGTGGGTCGCCAGTGAATCGCCAAGTGTCAGCCGAGTCTCAAGTAAACCGCCAAGTCCGGCCGGTTTACGCTGCGGGGTATATCCCCGACAGTAGGCGTAAGCGAGGCAGTTGGCCTTCGCCTAGTGCCTAGGCGGTGCTTAAGCGTCCTAGGCGCGGCCTAGGAGGTAATATAACTTCTACTATCAGGGTTATTGGGCTTATTATATGCGCATTGATGTTAATTTAGGCCAGATAAATAAGTTAACGACTAGCTACTACCATTTGAACGTGTCATGTTTGGTATTTTAGTGCAATATGGCATGATTTCTCGCTTGGGTAAACAATTTATTGCTTACCCTGCCTAGACATCCATTTATACCATAGGCGAGGCGTTTGGCCATCGCCTAGCGCATAGGCGTGCCTAAGCGCCTCCTAGGCACTTCCTTTTCCAACAGAGCTCTCAACATATCATCGGGGAGGCTGGTGATGGAGTCTAGGCCTGCTGAAGTCGCTTGCGGATCTAGCTCACCCCGCCTCCGGTTGTTGGCAGCCCCGTTCTCCACCTTCGGAGTCTCCTTGTCAGCGGCCCTTTTTGATAGAAATGGGAGTACAGGGAATATTTAGTTAAAACAGGGAAATATAAAAGTGTATTGGTAATTAGAAGTTATTAGGTAGGAACATAGTAAGAAAAGGGAATAACAATTGCTTGCTTAAATACTACACAATTCATTTGACATTGTTGGGTAAGTCAACATGCAGATAATTGAAAAGAAAACTTAATTTGAACAAAGTCTGGACGGATGATTTCGTCGGGAAAGTTAGCATATATCTCATGACAAGGCCCTTTTATGTGCAGTGCAATTTTAGTGGCAGCTTTCAGTACATAAAACTTTGAAATTTCTTTCCAAAAGCCAGTGCCAAAATAGGAGTCACCACGTTCATGAAGTCTTACAGTAGCAATGATTGTAATTCCATGGTCTATGTGCAGTATGACATCTGTGGAGCCTTCATCTATGTAAAGGAAAAAATTATGCACTACATAATCTGTTGCATAGCAAGGGATGTTCTGCAGAAAATGGTAGAATTGTTGAAGAAAATATGGTAACATGCAAATATGGGCCCAAATTGAAAGAACTGTACAACAGTTGAAATCGAAGGATAAAAATCTATAATTAAACAGATAGGGTAAACATGATGTCATGGAAATATGAGAGTAATCGAAAGAACAATACATCATTAATTTTCCTAATATAGAAAGAAGAGGGGAAAATCCCCTTTGATGTATATGGTGCATGTGGCACCTTTTATCCAAATGTAGCAATATTTAGAATATGTTCATGAAAGTAGGCCATTCCAACCGATTTAGGGTGAGATTGAACATACCGCGCGCGTCCTCAAGTTATCTGGTACGGTGAGATGGAATCTCTGGCGGAGGTCGCAAAGTCCTAAAGTGTTGGTGCATTGTACATTCTATGAATGAAAGAAAACCCTCAAATCAGCTCCAATAAAAATGATTTCACGGTGATTTCCATCGGGTGATTAAAGAAGGCAGATGAACTGGGATAGAGATGAGATAATATCTCGTTAAATTAGTTACCTTGTCGTTCATGAGAAAGAACCATCAGTATGGCAGATTCCCCAGCCGAGCGGAGCTGGGTCGACCACGAGCAGCGTCGAGAAAGTTGATGGCGATAGGCGGCGGCAAGCAGAAGTGGCGAAATGCGGCGGGCTTTGCCAGCAGCCTGGCGGCGGCGACAGGCGTCGAGCTAAGTGTTTACCACCGTGATAGGCGGTGCCATGGCATAGACGCGGAGGAGCTTGTGCAGGTATGAACGGCGAACGTACCGGAGGGGCCAAGGGGGTGGCGGCCGGAATAAATAATCTGTTTGGGATATTGGTTCCCAATTATTAATAATCTCCCGTCTGTAATTAGATAAAGATTACATCAAAACTGGTCTGAAATTTGACAAAAAAAGTACAATACCACTTTGTATTGGTGTCCATATGACAACACGATAAGTTTCATGAACTTCAAATAAGTTTTGGATGTATTAGAATTTTAAAAGATTCTCAATATTTGAAATTTGTTGCACGGGGAGTAAACATGCACCAAGTGACACACATGTGTTTTTGCAATCCATTTAGGTGCACTGTCATGTGTGCATGTAGCTCAAATTTGATTTTTGCACATTATATCGGTAGAAAATCAATCAATCAATGCACTAAAACGTCTTAATTATCTCTTTGATTTTTTTGAAATTAAAATGTCCCTCCTTTGGTAACATATATGTTCACCGCGGGATAATTAACTTAACATGCATTGTAGTTGCGGTGGATTTGCGGTGTGTGTGTGGGTGTGTGCGTCTGGGGGTGGCGGGTGGCTCGCAATACACTACGAGTTGTGAGCCACTGTGTGGGTTGGCCGTTTTGTTAGGCAGGCCGGTGCCACATCAGAGTCGTGAAATCGTTATTTAAAACATTACACAACACTTTCATACATAAATGTTTTGGCCACATGCAGTCGATGGTTATCCTACATGACACTCGATACTCGCGTGTGACGCCTTCTGTGGGACCGCAAGGTCGTCGTCCATCACTTTGACGAACAGGCGGCAATGAGGTTAATTTGACCAGCAAGGTAGAATCTTTTTTGTTCGTGTTATGGTGGTATATAGTACGCGTTAAAGAGGTGGGAGGGGACTAGCATATATGTGCTATACGTACGCGTCCATGAACAAGTACACCTCACTCAATGTCGGGACTTTTTGGTTTCCGAGGCACGTGCCACATCAAAATTGTGAAATTAGCTATTCAAACATCACACAACACCTTTTGGGCCACATGCATATCCTAGCTAGGACACTCGCGTGTGACGCTTCCATCTGTGGGCTCACGAGGCCATCATCGATGCATGCATGCATCACTTTGACCTACATCGGGAGAGGTTAGTTAATTTCAACATCGATGAGGATTCTTTTGGGTTGTACATATATTACGGCAGGAGCATATAGTATGCGGTGAAGAGAGAGGAAGGGGACCATCATATGTAGTACGCTTCATGAACCTCGCTCTCTGTGGGTGCATGGTTTACGATTTTTGAGGCATGTGGCACATCAAAGTTGTGTATTTTGGGTATTCAACATATATATGTTTGGCCCACATGCAAAGCGGTGGTGGTTGTCCTCTCGCACCCACTTAAGCGGTTATCAGCAATATCGATGCTTTCCATCTGTGGGCCCGCTTGGTCCATCACTACTTTTTGCCTGACAACAAGAGAGGTTAATTTGACTTAGGAGGGGATTATTATTTTTGCTCTCGAATGACTTGCATGATACAGTTTGAGCGCACACACATGCATGTGTACGCATGAATCCCTCCCATCGAGTCGAAGTGGCTAGTACAACGACACATCATGAACCGATCTCGCTCTATGTGGGGAGCTAGTGTACGATTTTTGACACGCGCCACATCAATGTTGTGCATTCAAACATGCATGCACGCATCACCTCCATACATATGCATGTAGTGGTTTCCTTCGAACGGTACACTCCCTCACGTGGTTATCGGTGACAAGCCTATATATTTGTGGGCTCGCGTGGACATCCATGATCACCTTGACCAACAACATGATAGGTTACCATGGCAGATTCTTCATTTTTTCATGTTATTGTAGTATAGGTCATGGTGAGATTCAGACCTTAAGTTTGAGTGGATATACTATGCATGCATGAATCCCCGTCGTTGGCTTGAGGTGTGGTGTAACATACATATGCATCGTCAACCTAACCCTCACTCAGTGTGGGGATTTCTAGTTCGAAATCACGGTGCCACATCAAAGTTGTTCCAATGTTACTAAAAACAAACCTCTCCATACATATATTTGGGCCATACGCATGCAGTGGTTGTTTTCGGGGACTAGCTACTTGTGTGATTATTGACGAGCTAGCCCATCTCTCGGGTCGCATGGACGGCCTTCACTTTTACCAACAACAATAGAGAGGTTGTACGACCAAGGTGGATTATTCTTGGTCCGTTTTACGATCCATCTTGGTGAGATATGCCTCTCAGGCCTGCCGATTGAAAGTGTGTATGTGGGGG
>NC_041392.1:670381396-670396949 GCF_002162155.2 Triticum dicoccoides
GCTGCTAACTAGTTCGCACTTTGCTAGGGTGAACCTCGGTTCAGGGGAGGCATGCATTCATAGCTTAGAATTCCCTTCGTGCTGACACGAGGGAGGGGGGCTGCTAGGTACTTCGCACTTTGCTAGATGAATGAACCTCAGTTGGGGGGCATGCATTCATAGATTAGGATTCCCTTCGTGCCGACACGAGGGATGAGGGGGCTGCTACCTACTTTGCACTTTGCTAGGTGAACCTCGGTTGGGGGGAAGGGGGCATTCATCCATAGCTTAGGATTCCCAATTCGGGCCAACACGAGGGGGTGGGGCAGGAAATACCGTGCGCTTTGCGAGAGAGGTGCCACATCAAAGTTGCATTTGGTATTTGAAAATCATACTACCCTTTTGATAAATTAATTTTCTCCACATGCAAGTGTGTTCGTGTTCTGACCCTCTCCCGCATCATTTTTCACCAAATTTATGAACATTAGACAAGTCAGGTGACGCAACAGACACAATTCACTCAAACTAACAGTGTGCCACGCCGGTGCCCCTATCATGCACACATCCGCATGGTACATTGGGCTCCACGAGGTTCCCCCTCTCAAAAATATCTGCCTGCCTCGAGGGTTTTTCTGTTTCATAACACATGGTTGTTATCTCCGGACTGTGTACAATGTTTCTTGTTTCCAATCCCGCCTGCATCCCTAGAAAATATCTACCCGCCTCGAGGGTTTTTCTGTTTCATAACACACTGTTGTTATCTCTGGACTGTGTGCGATGTTTCTTGTTCCCAATCCTGCTTGCATCCCTAGAAAATATCTGCCCGCCTCGAGGGTTTTTCTGTTTTATAACACACGGTTGTTATCTTCGGACCGTGTGCGATGCACTATCATGAAAATTTTCAATAGCCCGGCATTTCACTCCCACATTTGACTCCCGCGTAGTAAAATTTTCAGTACCCGCGCCATTTCCTCAAACACCCCACGCCCCCCCTCCACACACACACACACCAAAACCTCCTCGGGCATGCGCACGCGCGCGCACACACACACACACACTCCCTCGCTCGAAACCCTAGCAAGGTCCCCGCCGCCGCCGCAAGGCCTCCATTGTCAACATTTGCCGGTTTGCCCGTGTAGCTTACCCACCGATCTCCATACCCAGGCCGCCCTGAGTTTCTTAGATGACGCCTGCCAAACGCCCCTTTCCCATAGATCCCCATCCCCCACTCCAGAGCGTCGGAGCCTAAGCCCGGCTACACTTCCCTTGGAGCTCGAGGAGCGACTGGCCCAAAAGAGGTGTATAGCGGTCTCTTCGCCCGATGTTGCCGAGGAAGCTGACGACCATTACTGGCGGCAGGCACTCAAGCAGCGGGCTAGAGTATGCGGGCATGTTTCGGCTGCCGGCTACAACATCGAGGTCATCGACAGCGACGTCCTGAGGCGGGCTATGTCACAGGTTAAGTGGCCCACCCCAACCCCTCGGGTTCGACCGCCATTGATATCATCCATGGCCCCGTCGTTGATCTCCTTTGGCTCGCTGTCAACAATTTGCCATTCTACATCGCCATCGAGCCTCTTTTGTCATTTCTGAAGGACACGTTCTGCGACGCTGGCTTGGGATCCACAACTTCCAAGTCAGACCTCATCTACGGCGACCACGCGGAGGGCACCCTCTCCGGCTATTCCAAGGGGAAAGAGCCCATCTGCTCTTCCAAGGGGAATGCCCTGTCTGCGACATCAGGGAGGACACCCTACAGCCGTGCTCTTCTAAGGGGAAGGAGCCCATCTGCGACAACATGGAGCACATCCAGGGTTCGTGCTCTTCCCACGGGAATGAGCCCATCTGTGACAAGTGAGGAAACCCATGATTTGTTTTGTCGTGCCTCTTCACAGGGGGAAACCTATGATTTGTTTTGTCGAGTCCCTTTTGTAGTGTAGTGAGAATATGTCCAGTTTTAATTGCTATATCTGGTTGTTTGCAGTATGCCTTGTTTATTTCAGTTGTTCACAATGTGATGCTCTATATGTGCAATTATTTACTGTGCAGTACATTTCATCAATCCAGTTTTGAACATACCGATAGGAATGCATATATTTGCTTGCTGTTAAGCCTGTTAGCATATGCCTCTTTTAAAGTTTTTTGATTGTTCGGTTGTTTGTAGTTAGCATATGTCCATTTTCAAATACTATCTTTGGTTGTTCGTAGTATGCCTTGTTTATTCCAGTTATTCACAACGTGATGTTCTATATGTGCAAGTATGAACTGTTGTGCTTAACATGCTTCTCGATGTACCTACACAGGACAAATTTGGGAACAACTGTTGTTTTCCATCAAGGTTAGTTTCATCCCATGGCTTATATCTGCTCACCGTTCAGGATATTGGTAGCTGGTACCATATAGGTCGGCGGCTGATAAGGGACTAATCGGTGAATCGGACTTTTAACTGAATATATCTGCAACCCATTTATTGTTTGGTTAACTAGGGGCATATGTAATATATCTGAGGCTACATAGCAACATGCACTGTACTTAATGTCTAAATATGCAATCCTAGGCTACATAGCAACAAGGAAGAGTGTTACATTAATGCTCTAATGATGTCTAGATATACGTAGAAGAGCAGCAGCAGCAACAACAACAACAACAACAACAACACAACCCTGTTTGGATACTCAACTTAGCTAGAGGTTAGAGTTAGTTTCTAGCTCATTACTAACCCTGAACTAACTGCATCCAAAGAGTTGTTTGGATGGCAGGGTTAGATTGACAATAAATGCACTAGGAGAACTAGCTCCAATTATCACCTCTTGGGTTGGATAGTTTTTTTTGGTGGGTTATAGATGCAACTAGCTCAAACTAGCCCTCGTGTTTAGATATACTTTATGGCTATTTGAGCCCGAACTAGCTCAAAATAATTGTAACCCCTGGATACAACTGCAGTTAATCAGCCGATAATTTGTAAGAATGCACTAAACTCCTTCCGACCCATAATATAAAATGTTAATTCATCTAATATGTGAGTATATTGGATGTTATAAGATACTCCCTCCGTTCCTAAATATTTGTCTTTTTAGAGATTTCAAATGGACAATCACATACAGATGTATATAGACATATTATAAAAGAGTGTTGTACTACATCAATGTGCAATTGTTGTTTAGCTTCTAATATTTACTTGGTGCTTTTAGGTACATATGTCATTCGTAAAGATCCATGCTCTGACCCTTTCTGCGTATGGGGCAATGAGATATCGATGAACCAGCATCAAGTGAGGAAGCTGATAAAGATTGTTAGTAAAATGGATCCAAAGATGGCAATTAAATTATTTGTTTACACTTTATCCAAGACAATAGTGAACTGCGGGATGGTAAGTAAGAACTCTGCAGCCTTTTTTGTACTACCCATAATGAGTTGTGTTAGATGACAATGTCTGAATCTTTTTCCTTTGCAATGGTTGCCAAAGCAGTTTACTCAAGATTACCTCTCAAACTACATGATTGGTGGGCATGCAAATATTAAAGTATTTCTACCAGAACACGATGATTATCTAGATGTTTTCATGAAGACCTGAAGGATGGGCGGTCGGCCATCACAAGGGGTTGACTAGAGTCGTGCGTGCCTTCTGCATGGAGGAGAGCACAATATGGGCATTCCGCTTCACCTTGTTCAGCAACCAGAATATATTTTGCCTCTTTCTTTATCGTCTTTAATAGTACAAGTATACAACTGTGGTTCGTCATTCTCTATTTGGTTCTTATGTAATTCTTGAACATAAGTACCTATGAATCAAATAATGCATTGGTTGTTTGAACCTGATGGATATGAATAAAGCTGTAGCATACATTCAAATTCAAATTCAAATCCGGTACAATTTGAAATAGCAGTAATTAAATTACGGTGAAATTACGCCCTCCAGGTTGTTACGGCACACACGGTTGGTAAAACACAAATGTTTGAGATATACACCATAATCCGAGACGATGGGCACAACCCACCAGGGCACGCCTGCCCCCTAGGCGTGCTCAGGTGGGTTGTCCCCACCTGGTGGCCCCGCGGACCCTGAAACCGACGCTATAAAATCCTATTTTTCCAAAAAAAACCAAGGAGAAAGAATTACCGCGATCCACGAGACAGAGCCGCCGTCACCTCGTGTTCTTCATCGAGAGGCCAGATCTGGAGTCCGTTTGTGGCTCCGAAGAGGGGGATCTTCGTTCTTCGTCATCACCAACCCTTCTCCATCGCCAATTCCATGATGCTCCCCACCAGGAGTGAGTAATTCCTTCGTAGGCTCGTTGGTCGGTGAGGAGTTGGATGAGATTCATCCTGGAATCTAGTTAGTTTTGTTAGGGCTTGATCCCTAGTATCCACTATGTTCTGAGACAGATGTTGCTATGACTTTTCCATGCTTAATGCTTGTCACTTTGGGCCCGGGTGCCATGATTTCAGATCTGAACCGTTTATGCTATCACCATTATATCCATGTTCTAGATCCGATCTTGCAAGTTATAGTCACCTACTACGTGTTATGATTGTTGGGGAACACGGTATTTCAAAAAAATTCCTACGATCACGCAAGATCTATCTAGGAGATGCATAGCAACGAGAGGGAAGAGTGTGTCTACGTACCCTCGTAGACTGAAAGCGGAAGCGTTTAGTAACACGGTTGATGTAGTCGAACGTCTTCGTGATCCAACCGATCAAGTACCGAACGCACGACACCTCCACGATCTGCACACTTTCAGCTCGGTGACGTCCCTCGTACTCTTGATCCAGCTGAGGCTGAGGGTGAGTTCCGTCAGCACGACGGCGTGTTGACGGTGATGATGAAGTTACCGATGCAGGGCATCGCCTAAGCACTATGACAATATGACCGAGGTGTAAAACTGTGGAGGGGGCACCGCACACGGCTAAAGATCAACTTGTGTGTCTATGGGGTGCCCCCTCCCCCGTATATAAAGGAGGGGAGGAGGAGGACGACCGGCGACAAGGGGCGCGCCCAAGGGGTGGAATCCTACTCCAAGTAGGAATCGCCCCCCCCTTTCCTAGTCCAAGTAGGAGAAGAAGGAAGGAGAGGGAGAGGGAGAGGGAAAGAGGACCGCGCCCCCGTCCCCTAGTCCTACTCGGACTCCCCTTGGGGGGGAGGCGCCACCTCTTGGTTGCTTCCCTCTCTCTCCCCTAAGGCCCACTAAGGCCCATTACTTCCCCGGGGGCTTCCGGTAACCCCTCCGGCACTCCGGTTTTATCCGGAACACTTCCGGTGTCTGAATAACATGGTTCAATATATCAATCTTTATGTCTCAGCCATACCGAGACTCCTCGTCATGTCTGTGATCTCATCCCGGACTCCGAACAACCTTCGGTACATCAAATCACATAACTCATAATACAAATCGTCATCGAATGTTAAGCGTGCGGACCGTACGGGTTCGGGAACTATGTAGACATGAACGAGAAACATCTCCAGTCAATAACCAATAGCAGAACCTAGATGCTCATATTGGTTCCTACATATTCTATGAAGATCTTTATCGGTCAAACCGCATAACAACATACGTTGTTCCCTTTGTCATCGGTATGTTACTAGCCCGAGATTCGATCGTCGGTATCATCATACCTAGTTCAATCTCGTCACCGGAAAGTCTCTTTACTCGTTCCGTAATGCATCATCCTACGGCTAACTCATTAGACACATTGTTTGCAAGGCTCATAGTGATGTGCATTATCGAGAGGGCCCAGAGATACCTCTCCGGCAATCGGAGTGTCAAATCCTAATCTCGATCTATGCCAACTCAACAAACACCATCGAAGACACCTGTAGAGCATCTTTATAATCACCTAGTTACGTTGTGACGTTTGATAGCACACTAAGTGTTCCTCCGGTATTCGGGAGTTGCATAATCTCATAGTCATAGGAACATGTATAAGTCATGAAGAAAGCAATAGCAATAAACTAAACGGATGGGTCTAGTCCATCACATCATTCTCTAATGATGTGATCCCGTTCATCAAATGACAACAAATGTCCATGGCTAGGAAACTTAACCATCTTTGATTAACCAGCTAGTCAAGTAGAGGCATACTAGGGACACTCTGTTTGTCTATGTATTCACTCATGTACTAAGTTTCCGGTTAATATAATTCTAGCATGAATAATAAACATTTAACATGATATAAGGAAATATAAATAATAACTTTATTATTGCCTCTAGGGCATATTTCCTTCAATGATCCGGCAACCCCGGAGTGACAATAGTCGGGACCACTCCCGGTGATGATCGCAGTTTGATGAGTTCACGTATTCACCGTGTGTTAATGCTTTGTTCCGGTTCTCTATTAAAAGAATGCCTTAATATCCCTTAGTTTTCAATTAGACCCTGCTGCCACGGGAGGGTAGGACAAAAGAATTCGTGCAAGTTCTTTCCATAAGCACGATGACTATTTACGGAATACATGCCTACATTATATTTATGAACTAGAGCTAGTGTCGTATCGCCCTATGTTATGGCTGTCACATGATGAATATTATCTAAAAAATTACCGATTCAATGCCTACGAATTTATCTTATATTGTTCTTGCTAAGTTACTACTGCTATCATTACTGTTACACTTGCTACAAAACTACTACTATCACTATTACCGTTATCGTTGCTGCTACCACTATTATTAAAACAATCATATTATTGTGCTACTGATCATTTTGCTGCAGATAATTAATCTTTAGGTGTGGTTGAATTAACAACCTAGCTGCTAATACTTGCAAATATTCTTTGGCTCCCCTTGTGTCGAATCTATAAATTTGGGTTGAATACTCTACCCTTGAAAACTGTTGCGATCCCCTATACTTGTGGGTTATCAGTAGAGTGTAGGGAGCGGGGTGGTGGTGCTCTGTCAGCGTGTTCTTGGCTAAGCCATGCTCAAGAGTAGGTCTTATTTTTCATCCGAAGACAGGTTAGCGAGGGCATTATTCTCCCCCTCTTTGGATTACCTCATTCCCGTATGGCGCCTCTATCTCCGTGGGGTGTTATCGGGTGGCGACTAGACGGCCAACGTTCAAGACTCTTCTCATTGCTTGGTCAGATGAATATGGAAGCTGAAGTCCTCCTCTTGCTGGTTGTGCTGATGAGATTTGTTATGGTGGTTGGTGGTCGTGTTGTGTCCGGCTTCCGCTCGCCGGTGGTTGAGCTTTCAAGTCCGGGCAACGACACCGCTTGATGTTGTCGAGCATCCTGTTTCTCCCCGAGGGCTTTTCTTCGGTAGATTTAGCTGTATATGTGCATGTGTTTTCGGTTGCGTCTCTTCTCTATTGTCTTTCCTCTGTACTCTGGTTCGCTTGAACCCATCTTGTGTGGAGCCGCAAGGCTTCTAGGTAAATTCAATTGAATATATCCAGGTGGGGATGCACTCCCTTGGTGAACATTAAAAAAAGAAATATTTTACGGTACATCATACTACTCAATATAACGTGTAGTATTAAGTTAATCCAACGGTTAACATGAGTCAATCAGATTTTGGCTCAAGGACATGTTGGTAATTTTATGTTTCCGCTAATTAATAACAGCCGATGCACCTGCATGCCACCGTCCCCAATCTCCGCCATCCCGACGATAGCAAACTAGCAGAAGCTGCACGTCGCCGGCCCAGGATCTCGGCTGTCCCGACGTTGCCTGCAGGCCGCTGCCCTCAGGAGCTCCGCCACCCTGACGCCGCTTGCACTCCTCCCAGCGGACCGCCATCTCGTTGCTGCCAAAAAATCGCAGCTGCCGCAGCCTCGCCGCCGGCGGCGGCAGGAACTGGCACTGTAGCATATAGCAACTTAATTGGATAGCTGCTTGGGAAAAGAATACACATGGCAGAATGTAAGACGAGAGTTCAATGGAGTGCTTGCCATGATATGGCGTCCCGTTCAAGTGTCTACGAGTCATGCGGACGGGCTGAACAAGGTCGGCGTCATGGGCATGGTCAGCTCAGCTTTCAACTGATGTCATGATCTCGACGCTCTTTTTGCAGTGCTAGTAAAGCTTTTTCACTAGGGTGGAGCGGGCACGTATTTTTGACGAACTCGTCAGGTCGACAGCGACGGTATGCGGCTGGAGCGACAGCTCGCCTTCGTCGTCTCCGTTGGTTACCAGCTCCAGATCGCCCACACTAGAGGGGAACAAGAAATGCGGGGCATCTCGGCGCCGGCGACGGCCGGTTAGGCCTGGGCCAGGACCGGGGCTCCTGCGCAGGGCGGCCTGGATGTGAGACCACGGGAAATTACTACGTGAAATTTCAGCTCTATCATCGATTTGTTCTGCAGGTGAATATGTCGTCTGGGTGATGAATAATCATGAACTACCCAAAACGCCCCTGATTACTAAATACTAGTCGTCAACCCGTGCATTCGCACAGGTCGGTTATCTAATATTTTCTTTCAATCTATATTATGAAAAACTATGATTTTCTGAAATGAACCACTATACTTGATGTATTTTTAAGCATATACGTTTAGAAACATGGAGATCTACAGAAGAAGGTATGCATATAAATTGGAAAAAATCATTTCTAACGCCATGAAATTAAAATGTTTTTCAGTTACATCTAATCACATTATATTTCTCAAAATTCAATATATGAAGATACAATCATGGGCGAACAATTCGCCTAATCATATGTTTGTTTGTCTCATTTGGGAAGGATGTAGATTGGCCAAACATGCTGCTTATTTTTCATAGGCATATGGTGTGACCTTTTATACATGTAGTATCTATTTAAACTATGTTTAAACAACAAATTATCCAGATAGTGGAACACTTTGATATCATTTTCCCTAAATATTTCTCATGTATGCTGATATATCTTGAATCCTATATTGTAAAGCAATTTTAAATCTCGAACAGTAGAATAGTATAATTTTTATGTGACATCTTGTATTAAATGATGACACATGTTTTTTTTTGAAGGACCATGATGACACATATAAAACAGGCAGGTATACTTCTCTAAGTTCAACATCATAATAATGATGTCTCAGTTGCCAAAAATAATCTTCTTTTGTTAGGGGAAAGGTTCCTTCCAGCCAAGAGAAAAGGGGAATATTTAAAAATCTCAAAATCAGTAGCCGTGCAACATGATACCTATAGGAAAAATGTGTGGTGCCTAAAGGAAAATACTGACACGTATCAGGTGAGCTACTTCTCACCCACATGTCAGAAAATGATTGAAATATAACCCTTGTGATTTTTTAATGATTGTTTTCGGCCAAAGAGAGAGCTTAAAAAGGCACACGGGAGTGGAAGTAAGTTGAGAACTCTATTGTCACAACATTAGAGTTCTATATCACGCTTCCTATGCTAAAGAGGTGCATGCAACTAATAGGTTCATGTGTACCATTTCAGATCGGCTAAATGGGCAAACCCACCTTAAAATAATATCAATCATGTTATTCCTAATGACAATAAAAATGGCATAAGAGATTAACATAATCCATTTGATGTAGGATCAAAACAAAGGAGGGAACCAAGTGCTCGCTACGGAATTAGGTGTGACTTACTGTCGTCAAAACAAAACAAACTTCACCATGTCCCAGTTCAGAAACTAATAGTGGTACACAAAAATATATCAACAGATAATTGAGTTTAGAACCATCTCCTAATGAAGTGATAATTGCACATACCTTTGACACAGTTCCCTGCAAATTGTGCCTTTACACATAAGCTAGAAGCAAATAACTCAAATTATTTACTCATGATATATGTGCACGCACTATGGTTTAAAAGCAAGAAAAAAAGAGAAGAAGAAGATGTAATGCTAACGTAATGTGTTTTATTCCAAATATGAAAACACTGGTGCTATAGAACAAACGTCCAGTTGGCCAGCAGCAAGATTAAGGGTATCCACTAATGGGACGCTGATCACAATAAACTTGTGAAGTTCAAAATGTAACCACCGTCATGTAAATAGCAAGGAAAGAAGCTGAACCATGCAATGCACTTCAGCAATAATATTTTTTTATCATTGGTGCAGCAGGTCTAATTAGCTTTCGTAGATGAGTACTTTCCATTGTCAAGATGCTCACAGTTCATCAAATCATCCACATTATTTCCTAGCTGTGTGTGTGTTTTCCAGAATGCATACCTGCGTCTCCCAGCGAAACCGATCCAGCAACCTGCTAGCTTCTCAACATGCACGTATTCTGATGTATATTTTCATCTCCTTCCGACATGGATTGGCTAGGAAATAATCGAGCTAGCCTCATACATGCGTATTGCCGGATGGCACTCGGCTGCATGCTCCAGTGTGCATGTATTCTGCCGTATAGGTTCATCTCCTCCCAACACCGGCCGGCTAGGAAGTAATCTAGCTAGCAGCGTACGTGCGTATTCCCAAAAAGCACTCGGCTGCGTCGTCCCAACCCTGCTTGATTCGGCTTCAAAGAGATGACAGATTTTTTTTTCATTGGAAAAGAGAAACGATGGATTATTTTTCCATGGAAGGGGAGAGAATTGGCTTTATTTAATAAGAGAAGGAATAGATCGTGGATTATAGTTAGAAAGAGATATGGAGTAGTACGATTGAGCTCTAGATTGATATGTTTATTTTTATCTAGGAGAGGCCGTAGAGCTGTAGATAGATTTAGATAGAGATTGACATTGAGTATGGTTACAAACATGAAAAGAGGCCTGGAGTTGTACGCTTTACCTAGGAGTTTTTTTACTTGTAGATTTTTACCGATTAAATATTATGGGTGTTGAGTGTTTTTTTTCATAGGATTTTATAGATTGATCTACACCGTAATAATTCGGTCCCACAAGATTAACGGCTCCTAATTACTGATTAACATGGTAATTTCTAGGGAGTCACAAATTAGTATAGGTATAGATAGATACTACCGGAAATCAGTAGTAGTATAGGCTCATCTGGACCGTTGAATCCCAGAAATAAACGGTCGAAATTGAGTTGATGTACTGTAAAATGTCTCTAAAAAAACAGACATTGAACTTAATGAACCAACTGTCCGATCGATGAAAACATGGACCGACAACCTCACCAGTTTGGTCACCGGTCCGCTTTTTTAAATATAATTTGATCTTCCTGATGTTAAATTGTTTGGTGATCAAGAAGTAAACGGTTGATTCAACTAAAACGGAAAATGAAGTCAATCGGGATTGCTTCCCTTGCAAAAAAATCTGGATTGCTAATGGCAAAATATATGTTGTCCAAGATTAGAGCATCTCCAGCCGCGTCCCCAACACGCCCTCCCCAGGCAATTTTTTCGCGCCGGCGCATAAAAATCGGCCCAGCCGCGTCCCCAGAAGCCAAATTTTCGCCGGCTCGGGCCGAATTTAGCGCCGGCGGACTCAAGCCAAACCCGGCGCGCCGGGCGAAACGGTTTTGGCGCGAAAGAGCCGCGGGCCCGCCGAGTCAGAGACACTCGCATCGTCATCCTCAGAACGCATCGGTTTCCCACGGGGAATCAATGCCAAGGCTGCCGCTGGTCAGCCTTCCATTGATTCCTCACCACGGGGCGGCTCTTCACGGGCGGCGCGGCGACGCCTCACTCCCCGCGACGCGTACACACGTCTCCACGGCGGCTATAAAAGCGTCCCCTCCCCCCCGCCACTGGCCACAGACGCCGTGCTCTCTGCCTCTCTCTCTCTGCCGCCGATGAACCTCTACTCTCTCCTAGCCCCAGCCGCGAAGATGTGCGAGCGGTTCCCCGGCGACGGAGCGGCGGCCAACGGCTTCGTCCGCTGCTCACTGCAAGCGTGGGAGGCGCACCTGCTTCTCGAGGCCAACATCCCGGCGCCTCCAGACATGCGTGCTGGGCCGACAGGATGGAGGCTCAGCGCCGAAGGCGTCCTCATTCCCCCCTGCCAGACATCGGCGCGCGCCCCGACTATTTCACCAGGGAGGTCGACCGCGTTCGGTCGTCGCTGACCGAGGAGCAGCGCGCCTCCCCGCAGTACGCCGCCGACAACCACGAGGTGTGGGCGGCATGCTTCCAGTACCGTCAGGAGCAACGCCTCGCCTCCACCAACGGGGTGCCGGCGGTGGGGGGCCGGTGGAACAGCGAGGGGCGACGCCTCTGGTGGTCCGCCCCCGGCCGGACGCTTCGCGAGGTTCTCGCGCACCTCGAGGGCGGCAACAACCCGCCGCTCACATACCCGGCCGCTGCCCCGGTCCCCCGCCGTGGCACCGAGCAATGGATGCCTAGGAGGTTTGTCTCCGGCTCGTTGTCCTCGTCCTGCTCCTCCTCCCACTCCTCCAACTCTCCGGCGGTGTTCGACGTCAAGACCGAGCCCGCGGCGGAGACCCCGCTCGGCCGGCATCGTCATCAATGAAGGCGGCGGGCGCGCCTCGTCCTCGGCTCCTCCCCGACTCGTCAAGCCAAAGACGAAGCCGGGTCTCACTGCCGTGAAGAAGGAGCATGGGCTCGCTCCTGTGAAGACGGAGCCCGGGATCATTGGCGGCGAGAAGGAGGCGCTCGACGACGCGGCGGTCTTGAAGTGGGTGCGGACGGAGATGGAGCGCCAGCGCCGCGCCTATGAAGAGCTCGCCGCACGGCATCGGCGAGCCCGCGACGAGGGGGTCATCGTCCTCGACGACGACAGCGACGACGGCGCACCACCCGCACCGGTCCGTCAGGGCGACGCCGGCCAGGGGTCCAGCAGGGGCGGCGTCCGCGTCATGGAGGAGAAAGGCCGGCGACGACGACGGCGACTTCGCCAAGCTCACCGCGTTCTTCGCGCCGTAGAATGGCATTAAATTTGTTTATGTAATTTAAACTATGCTATAAAATGTCATTTTTGCCGAAGTTTAGCTGAATTCCTATTTTGTATAAACAAAGTCACCTTCTGGGGGGACGACCCTGGGGCCGGCGACTGGGGGCCCGTAAGCCCCCACGCCGATTTTACCGCCGGTACGCTCCCAGGCGGCGATTTTTAACACCTCCTGAGGGGCCAATGGCTGGAGATGCTCTTACAAAATAGAACTTGCACATTTCAAAAAAAAATGGCATCGACAAACACTAGTTGGAAAATACATAGCGGGAAACACTAAGAAAAGTTTTTTTTTGGCACAAAACACTAAGAAAAGTTCAAACTGCTAACACAATTTACTATGTAGTTTTTAGCCATTTTCATCTATAATGCGTCGGCAGCTCGTTCTGGCGGTGGCAATGGTCGTTCGGCGGTTCATGGACCTCGATTTAATTTTTATTATGTTCAGTATGCTTTGTACTTCTCGTAAACTTTTTTTACAGGTCTAGTGCTTTTTGCAAAAGAAATGTAAAAATGATGAATAAGTCATGAACATCACACTATTTCAATAAAAAAAGTTGCTTAAACAAATTAAGAAGTGTTCTGAAGTATCCGAGCTAGAATTCATAAAGATTTTTTACATTATAAAAATCTTATATTACTGTGAACCAATCTATGTTTGGATATTTAGGAGAACAGTGATATCCCAGTCCATCAGAGTTCAAGTTCTCGACTTACATTGGTGCTCGCATTTTTCTGGATTTATTCTAGACCTTTCGGTGATATGCGTTCAGTAGGAGGAGATGTTTGTGTCGACTACAAAGGCGTCTGTGGTGATTTCATCATTCACAAAATGATGTGCCAGCTCAGTCTCTCGGAGGTGCTCATAACAGTAGAGGGTGAGTGTATGTATAAGCGTCTGTGTATGTACTATGTTAAAAAAAAATCTGATGTTACTACATAAAAAATACTACATGCTAAATTATATAATTTGTCACCTCTAATTATCTTAACATGTGCCTACCCAACCATGTTATGCTTAATGTAAACTGCCCAAAAATAAATTTATCGTTATCTACATCTCTCAGATGACAGGCATCTCGGCCACCCCAGGGGACAGAACCGCTTACGTCATCCATGAGCGAGGCGGCATATCTGACCGTCCACTGTCTGATCATCGTTCCGATGCACGGCACGTGTCGGGTCATCCTCCGGTCAACCAGCCGCGCGCCTTCCTGCTAAGTGCCAACTTGCACGTGCGTGACGTACCTAGGTTCTCTCAACGGCTCTGCCAGTCGAACGGGCCCCAGTCCAGTGCGTGACGTACCTAGGTTCTCTCAGCGGCTCTGCCAGTCGAACGGGCCCCAGTCCGCTCCTCGCGTCCCCTGCGGACGTCAATGTGTCTATATATAGTGGCCGGAACGGCATGTGTATATAGTGGCGAACTATTAGCCCCATTCCACCAGCTTAATTTTTTTCGTGCTCATAGCCCCTGCACCGATACGCTACGGTAGGCGACCCAGCAAGATGCCTCACCCGTTGATTGTCGCCGGCCTTGATCACATGCAGCAGCTCTTCCTCGACGCCGGCCGCGTCTCCGTGCTGGGCGGCTGGCTCGTCGTCACCTACTCGTTCGGCAACCCGGCTGCCGACGCCACGCATGTCTTCCTCGGCTTCGCGCTCCTGCTCCTTGGCGTCCTCTTGCTGGCATTCTCGCCCGCTGCGCACCAGTTCCCCTGGGTTCCTCGGGTCGGCGCCTTCGTGGCAAAAGCCGTCCTGGACCACCTCTTCGATCGCGCCGGCGAGGTAGCCTGGTAGCTATTTCTCCAGCGTCGTTGCCACTTGTCAGTGATGACTGACGAACAGCAATAAGAGGACCTACTGTCTGTGACTGTGAGTGTGATTGTGAATGCGTCGCTACTTGTTGCATCCGCCATGTTGATTGTGCTGTACTCTTACTTTTGTTCAGTGTATTTGCTTCAGTGCTGCACTCCGTACGTTGTGAGCATGACATATTGTTCGTGTTGTCTTTTGAAATTTCAACCCGGTTACCGTATGTAGCCGCTGTTTAGATAACAGATCTTTCCTTTTTGGAATTTAGACAACAGATCTTCTGACAATGATTCACATGCTCTGTCCGTGTTCCTCCTACCGTGCGATGAGGGCACGTATCATGGTTGGTAAGATAATTTTATCTTAAATTTTGCATGTAATTTAGAGATGATAAAAAAAATATCTATAATGGGTCATCTCTTAGTCTTATTTTCAATACCTAGACATTCCTAAAAACGTGGTGACACATATTTTGCTAAGAGATCATCTCTTGTCTTCTCTTAAAGCCTTTTCTTACGAGTTCTCTCTTCTCTACCTCATCATTTATCCTATGTGACACTTCTAAAATAGCAACATTGTACATGCCCCGATGAAGATGCAGACGCGCATCTGCTTTTAGGGTTTTTTTTATTTATAGATGAACCTGCTTTTAGGTTGAGCTGCCCCATTGCGCATCAGAACGTGCCAAATGGGCTTCATATGCGGGCCTAGTGGGCCATCAATAAAGTTTACTTCTCAGCTGAAAAATTCTCGTTGGAGAGCAGCCCGTCTAGACGCCTCGAGAGATCTTGTAAATCATATGCTCCGGTGCTTAGGGACATACAGTTTAGTACATTGTTATCTTCTAAGGTTGTTTTTGGATGCCGAAGGGGAGCGAGAGAGGCGAGAGAGGCGATTCTTCACCTACCAACATTAATGGTGCCGCGGCCGCCACTAATGCTACCACGACCTTATCCCCCCCCCCCTTTCCCGTCCCCCACCCCCACATCTCAGAGCG
>NC_041392.1:670397397-670435148 GCF_002162155.2 Triticum dicoccoides
AGACGCAGCCCCCCACATACCACGGCTAGATCGGGCGAACGCGATGGTGGGAGGGGCGAGGGCGCGGCGACTGTGACCCGCGCATCTGGTGGCGGCACCGCCTCAGCCCCCACCGCCGGTGGCGACGCTCCCGGAGATCGATGCATCGTCGCCGGAAGCGATTGCGGAGATGGAACGGGTGGTGATGGAGAGATTCCCGATCCGTTCCAAGTGGCCCGAAATTTTCATGGAGATCCTGCGTCGTGCGACGTTCGAGGAGCGTGCTCACTTTGCAGGCGACGACAGCAGGATGGACTACGAGTTCATCTTCTGAGCGATTCAGGAGGCGGAATCGTCGGATCCAAGGCAGGCGGCGAGATGGGCGCGATTCAAGTCAAGCTCTCCGTCAAGGCTCAACATCAGGCCTCCTCCAGTGCTGCAGATCTCCCGCATCCCACCGGAGGCGCTGCCGCTGGGGGCGTGCTCCCCAGAGCTCCTTGAAGCTTCATTGACACAGCGCATAGGCCCTGCAGGGTGTCCCGCTCTGCAAACAGGGCACAGGAGGATCAGGGGTTCCACCCTAGAGCCTTCACCATGGTCGGGTGACCGCGGGGAGAAACCTCATACCAAGGTACGAAAAAATCGATCCAATTCCTATTCTGATGTTCTTAGTACTCGATTTGAACTTCATTCAATTGGGGATTCCCAGATTGTTCTGGATGGGGGATTTAGTAAGACTTGTGGGTTTGATGCAATTGAAAGGGATGTCCCTTCGTGTAGCGAGTGCGAAACCTCCCCTACCCCGAGAGCTCCACGAATCCTACCTGACGCGCCGATTCTGGTGACATGTTCTAACTCCGACGAACTCGCTTGTGCGAGGGAGACGGGATTGCGTTCAAACCAACCAGTCATTGCGTTTGGGCCAAAAACCACCCCATCGTCGTTGATCAGGGGATGTGTGGTGGAGAAGAAAGCGGGTTCTTGTAAGTCGTTTTCTGCTTCGGCAAACGGATTTGGAGAGGATGTGGCGAATTTTTTCGGTCAGCTCTGGGTTATCCCCTCCCCAACCCGCAGTCGCCGCCTACATAAACCTAGGCAGCTACCTCCAAACCCTAAATACGCTATCATCAAATTGTTTTGGGTGAGGAAAGATCTGTTCCACACAAAGAAGTTTTCGGTCCAAGATTGCTTCCCAATTTCGTCTGTTGGTCCATTTGATCCTACCCCTACTATCTTCAAAATCTCCACCGAGGATCCTAGGTTTCCTAGATCGTTCATTGAAGCTATTGTAGGATTGAAAGTATGTGTAGAGGGGGGGCGGTGATTAGACTACTTGACCAAATAAAAACTTATCATTTTCCAAATTTTAGTTCTTGGCAGATTTTAACAACTTTGGACAAGTCAAGCAATCTTAACACAATTCAAGCAAGCATGCAAAGAGTATATGAGCAGCGGAAAGTACAGCATGCAACTTATAAGAATGTAAAGGGAAGGGTTTGGAGGATTCAAACGCAATAGGAGACGCAGATGTTTTTGTCGTGGTTCCAATAGGTGGTGCTATCGTACATCCATGATGATGGAGACTTCAACCCACGAAGGGTAACAGTTGCGTGAGTCCATGGGGGGCTCCACCCACGAAGGGTCCACGAAGAAGAAACCTTGTCTATCCCACCATGGCCGTCGCCCACGAAGGACTTGCCTCACTAGTGGTAGATCTTCACGAAGTAGGCGATCTCCTTGCACTTATAAACTCCTTGGTTCAACTCCACAATCTTGTCGGAGGCTCCCAAGTGACACCTAGCCAATCTAGGAGACACCACTCTCCAAGAAGTAACAAATGGTGTGTTGATGATGAACTCCTTGCTCTTGTGCTTCAAACGATAGTCTCCCCAACACTCAACTCTCTCTCACGGGATATGGATTTGGTGGAAAGAATATTTGAGTGGAAAGCAACTTGGGAAAGGCTAGAGATCAAGATTCATATGTTAAGAATGGAATATCTTGGCCTCAACACAAGTGTAGGTGGTTCTCTCTCTCAGAAAAAGTAAGTTGGAAGTATAGGTTTGTTCTGATGGCTCTCTCCATGAATGAAGAGGTGGTGGAGGGGTATATATAGCCTCCACACAAAATCTAACCGTTACACAACTTGCCAATCTTGGTAGGACCGAATTGTTAAACTCGGTCGGACCGATTCAGCAAAGCTAGTGACCGTTAGGGTTTTTCGATGGGACCGACATGCAACTCGGTAGGACCGATATGATTAGGGTTAGGGCATAACATAATCTAGGTGAGACCAATTACACAAACTCGGTGAGATCGATTTTGGTAATAAGCTAACCAAAGAGTTGGTCAGGTAAACTCGGTGGGACCGATCGCTCATTCCGGTGAGACCAAAATGTTACGAAGGGAAAACAAAGAGTTTACATTGCAATCTCGGTGGGACCGATCGCTCATCTTGGTGGGACCGAAACATTACAAGGGAAATAGAGAGATTACAATCCCATCTCGGTGAGACCGAGATCCCTATCGGTGAGACTGATTTGCCTAGGGTTTGTGGCAGTGGCTATGACATTTGAAACTCGGTGGCGCCTGATAGAAAGAATCGGTGGGGCTGAGTTTGACTTTTGATTTAGGTCATATGTGCATGTGAGAAAGTAGTCGAGGGTTTTGGAGTATATTACTAAGCATTTTGAGCAAGAGCCTCATTAAGAAACACCTCATCCCTCCTTGATAGTATTGGCTTTTCTTATAGACTCAATGTGATCTTGGATCACTAAAATAGAAAATGTAGAGTCTTGAGCTTTGAGCTTGAGCCAATCCTTTGTCCTTAGCATTTTGAGGGGTCCACTTTTCTCATCCATGCCATGGAAATCATTGAGCTTTCCTGAGATATTAATCTTGAAATAGCATTAGCTCAATGAGCTATATGTTGTTAGGAATTACCAAAACCACCTAGGGATAGTTGCGCTTTCAATCTCCCCCTTTTTGGTAATTGATGACAACATATAGATCAAAGCTTCGACAAATGATAATAAGAGTGAAAAACATTGCCGGTTTCACTATGGGAAACAACTAATTTGCCGTCAGGAGGCGTCTTTGCCGTCAGCTTTTTGTCGGGCAGACGGCAGAGAAAGGGTTTGCTGTCATCAACAGACGGTAAAGAAAAACTAACGGCAAAATAGACTTTGCCGTCTGTGAATAAAAATACAGACGACAAAGAGCTCACTTTGCCGTCTGCCAAAGAAAATACTCACGGCAAAGATTCTTTGTCGTCTGTGTTTGTTTTGGTAGACGGCAAAGAATCTTTGCCGTCTGTGTTTTTATTCGCAGACGGCAAAGTGAGCTCTTTGCCGTCTGTACTTTGTTTCACAGACGCAGCCGGAGAAAGCACAGCACACGGATCAAACACTCGGATCGATGACGTGGCAGCCATCCACCACCACGTGCTGCTCGATCCTACCCTCTCCATATCCCTTCCTACCCACGTGACCCACTCCACCACTCAACTAAAAAAATAACCCTTGGCCCACCCCACCTGCCCACGCCGCACATACAGACGCCCACCCGCGACGGGGAAGGCGAGCAGGGAAGCCGGGGCGTGCGACGGCCTGGATGGCGCGCAGGAAGGCAGCCACGGGCGAGGGCGGCGGCTGGCGTGGGTGAAGGCCAGCGCGTGCGAGGGCGGCGGCTGGCGCGGGCGGCCGCCGGCGCATGCGAGGGCGGCGGCTGGCCCGCCCGTGCGTGAGATGGCGGCAGCCGGCGCGTGAGATGGCGGCAGCCGGCGTGTGCGAGGGCAGGCGGCAGGGCGGGTGTCGCAGGCGAGGGTGGGTGATGCATCGCGTGACGGGCCACCCGTTGCTCTCCCCATCTTCGCCAGAGGCAGCCTCTTCTCTCCACAGCGGGTGCCCACCTCCTCCCCCAACCACGTCGAACAGAACGCGTACATCGCGGTGCGTCTCACCGTCTACTTCACCGCCATGGCCCACCTCATCGTGTACTGCCAGTTCGTCCGCAGCACCACCCAAGCCCAGCCGGCCTCGCCTTTCCTCCTTCCTCGATGGGCCTCTGTAATCTGCACCGGTCGGCCCTGTTCTAGCCTCCTCGTTGCCGCTCTGTTCCAGCCTCGAGCAGAGGAGGCTGCCGCTTGGGTGACCGCCGCGGTGGCCCAACCCCGGCATTAGAGTTCTTTGTCCGATGTCGAAGCAAGGAAGAACATGTACCAGATCGCGTTTTCCATCTCACGTTTTGGGTCTTTCTTGTAAAGTTCCCATATTGTGTTGTAATTTCACTTTCTTTGGGGGTCCATGTGGCAGTTGTACAGTCTTGTGGCAGTTATCAATGAAGTAGCTTATGGGTCCTTCGCGGCCGTCTCCCCTTCAAAAAACTAAAAGTAAAATAAATAGGAACACGAACTACCAGCCATTGTTTTTCTATATAAAAATAATTGTTTGCCGTCTATGGGTTTGAGGGTAGATGGCAAAGAAGAAGCATTGTTGACAGCAAAGAGCTTGAAATTTGTCGTCTGTTGTTTAATCGGCTAACGGCAAAACATGACATCGGCTGAAGGCAAAGACTTTGCCGTCTGTTCCATAAAAAGCTAACGGCAAAGTACTCGTTGCCGACTAATCTTTGCCGTTTGAGTTTGCCGTCTGCTTCCTGACGGCAAACTCTTTGCCGTCTGGATTTAGGTCTTTGCCGTCTGTGATCCACAGACGGCAAATTATCAGTTTCCTATAGTGTTTGAGAAGTATGTGAAAAGAAAGAGCTCCCCCTAAATTTGTGCATAGTTTAAGATTTTCTTTGGACTGCAAATGCACAATGAGTTAGGAACATGGGTTACTCTTCCACGTCACATACATCTTGGTGGAGCGCTCAAACTGATAATAATGAAATACATGCACTCATCACCAAGCAAAGTGAATGATCATATATGGGGATATAAAAGCATAATGTCATCCCACAAGCATTAAGGTAGCATATGATCAAACACATGATCATCCAAGTATCACACACAAGCATAAAGTATCGCAAACAAGCAAATAAACAAAGTTTAACCACCAAACAAAAAGAGAGAATAAAAAGTAACACTCTCTCTCGAAGCCTATGATTTATACATTTTCTCCCCCTTTGGCAACAAGTTACCAAAAAGTTCATAAAAATGCATAGTGCTAGATCGACTCTCGGGCTTGGTCTTTAGGTGGTGGTGTAGATAACACGCAAAGGATGAAGGCATCAGTTGATGTAGATGGAGCTGGTGGAGTGGGTGCTGGAGCTGGTGGCACTGAAGCTGTAGCTGGTGCAGATGAAGTTGCTCTGGTGTCTGTGACAGGCACTGCAGCAGATCTTTGTCCTCTGGGCACTCTAGCAAAAGCATCAGTGGTAGACTTGCCCTTCTTCTCATGCACTTCATCCTGAAGTTGCTCAACAACTGATTAGATCTCAGTGACCTTCACATCTGAGTCATAGAACTTCTGCTCCATGATCCTCTCCAAGCTCTCCTGGTTTTGAGTCAGGGTAGCTAATCCCTTCTGAATCCTCAGAGTGGAGGCAATCAAGTAGCCAAGCTGATCTTGCTTGCTCTTCAGAAGATACTGAGATGCCTCTTCAGTGGTTGACATCTTTGTAGCCTTTTCAGCCCTTGCCTTCTCCCTCTTGGCTTGTGCTTGCACAGAAGATGGTTCATTTTCATCCATCACCACAGTGTTGTCCTCAAAGTATGGGTAGATGGGCATGTGTTCCTTGTCCAGGAGATATGTGCCAGTGCCCATCTTGGAGTTGATTAGCTCCTGAATCTGTGGGGCATACCCACAACTTCTCTTCTGATCTGCAGTTGTTCTATTAATGGTTTCCACAATTAGGCTCATGACCTTGAACTTTTGAGGCACATCAAATATGTGAAGCAAGTTAATTGCATGGCCTCTGATCATCTTGTGATCACCTGACTTTGGCAAGAGAGTGTGCCTGAGGATCCAGTTGATTGTTGGCAAGCCTGACAGAAGGTAATGTACTGATCCAAACTTGTGTGTCTCAAGAGCAGCATCTGGGATCTCTTTGTACATATGTGTCATGGTGTTGTGATCCTTCTTCTTCTTGGAATAGACATCCAAGTCATCTTCACTCTCCTCAGGAGCATTGATCAATTTTGCCCATTCTGCCACCGTTGACTGGTACCTAGTACCTTCAGACATCCAGACAATCCTTCCATCTGGGTAGAAATGAGCTGTGGAGTAGAACTGCATAATGAGCTCATCATTCCACTTTGTGAGCTTCTAAGCCACAAAATCATCGACTCCACATGCCTTGAAGCTTTCATATACACCAGGGAAGTGATCTTCATTTTCCTCAATGAATTTCCAATCAACCCATCTCATGTCACACACTATGGGCTTCTTGTCAAGTAAGATGGTCTTATAGAAGTCTTGTTGTTCCTTTGGATGGAACCTGTAGTCCACAATAGTCCTTCTCCTGGTGGGATATGGATCAGACTCTCTCCATAGCCTTAAACCTGAATCCTTCCTGATTTTCTTGTTCTCTACAACTGGGTGAGCATCATTGTGATCTGGAATTTTGGGCTTCACTTTCTCAACACGACAGAATCATCATCTTCTTCAGCAGCTTGAGGCACTGGGGCCTTGTTCTTCTCCTCAGCAGGGATGTTCCTGGTGCTCCTCTTGGGTTTTGGCTTTGGAGCTGGAGCAGCAGTCTTAGGCTTAGATGGAGTAGCCCCTACCCTTATAGCATCTCCCATAATCTTCTGAGCTTTGGGTGCTGGTGCTGCATCCTCTTCCTCTTCTTTAGAATCTTTCATTATTGAAGATCTCCCAAGCACTCTAGCAGTGGTATTCTTGACCCTTTCCTTCCTTTTCTTTTCTTCCACAACCTGTTCTTTGGGTGCAGATCCCAAAGTCTCTTGAGTGGATGTTCTGGCTTTTGACATGGGAACTCTCTTGGCAGGAACCTTTTGCTTCATTCATGGCTTAGTGGCAGCAGTTGTGCCATATTCCTTTTTCAGGACTTTTCTCTTTGAGGTGGCCTCTTCCTCAACAACCACATAGTCCTCATCCTCAGAATCTGAGGTTTTATTCTTTCTGGTCCTGGTGGCTGCCTTAGGAAAGTTGCTGGATGTACTCCTGCTTCCTTCATCAAAGCTGCTAGAGGGACTAGTGCCCTCACTCATGTTTACTTCCTCCTCGAACTTGTTCTGATCGTCACTCTGATCTGACATGATCCAAACACTGACAGCCGACCCTGTGAATAGATTATAGATGAGGTAGATTTGATAAGCATCACAAAGTACAGAGGTTTTTGCAAAAGAATGAGTTAAAAACTTAGTTTTAGTTTTCCACAGAAAGCATTTTGGATCTACCGATTCGCAAACTCGGTGATACCGAAGCAGCTTTTGGAACCTAAACTAGTGAACTCGGTCAGACCGAGTCACAGTTCGGTGGCACCGAGACTGCTAGGGTTTCACAAAGTATTGAACTCGGTCACACCGATTTGCAATTCTCGGTCAGACTGAGAATCACATGTGCAATGGCCTTAGCCAAATTGGTGGAACCGATTTCAACAACTCGGTCGGTCCGAGATGGTTTCGGCGGAAACCTAACCCTAAATTTTCAATCCACGACTAAACTACGGAGTGATTTCGCTAGATAGAGTGATCTCAATCGTGGCAAGATACATGTCAAAACAATGTGCTAAGAATCGAAGGGGGAATAGCACAAGGATCAAGTCCATACCCTAGTGCGGCGATGGACTTGCTATGGCGGCAACGGCCGAGATGATCCCCGTTGACGACGGGGAGACCAGCGGCGGGAGGCAGCTGGCGATGAGGAGGACGATCCGGAGACCCAGGGAGGCAGAGCAGGCTGAGCACGGGCGAAGAGGTTCGGAAATTTTTCCAAATTTTGGGCCGCGGATATATATAGCCTGACTCTATCGGTGTGAGCGAGTGGAACAACTCGGTGGCACCGAGATTCATAATTGCAAGCAGTTACTGAAACTCGGTGTGACTGAAAAGTTCAAATCGGTTGCACCGAGAATGAAAACCTAGACAGACTTAGTGATCTCGATATGACCGAAATGGATGAATCGGTCAGACCGAAACGCACAAACAAGTTTTGGATTTTTAAGTCTATGACGAATCGGGGACTCCGAGTGCTCCTCACACAGAGTGGTTCGAATCTGACTTGATCAAACTTTGTGATGTAGCATGAATAGAGTTTGAGACGAGAAAAGCATGGATAGCTAGAGAAGGTTCTTAGGCATTCTTGTCCATCCACTTCGCAAAAGAAAAAGGAACCAAACAACCAAAACAAAGTGGATATCCTCAAATGAGTAAATTATGCAACCAACATGCTCACACAATAAAATGGCAAATAAAATATGTGGCAAAGCATGCACAACCAATTCTAGCATCTATCAAGCAATTGGCGATGACTAGGTCATCTATATATGAGTATATTGACTTAGGAGTCAAATAAGAACATTTGATCATAGGTCATACTCATCGTTTAAGCACAAATGGGGTTACCATTTTTACATAAAGCGTTGTTGTGTTCACACCTTTAGAGTTGCTTTAGCTCAATTTTAGAGCAAAGCTCCCCCTAGATGTGAGATCCCCCCTAAGAGGGATGAACTAACCTTGGGTTTTGTCGATGATGACTTCATGTAGGTGTTGAAGATGTGGATGCTCGATGTGGATGTAGATCCTTTGGAGCAATCCTTTGGAGTGAGTTGCACTTTCAATACCTACGCGGGTTAGTCCCACAAGGAACAAACAAGGATATCCATAGACATAGAGTGATGCACACACAAGATGATGTCTATGAAAGCATTAGGTTACCTTGTCCCTTGTCTTACCAACAAGAGGGTTTGTGACTCCTTGAACTAGTGCAAGATGTGGAAGTTGATTGCACTTGTTCTTGCCAAAATGATAAGAGTGAGGTATGTTGGCGGAGTCACCCTCAAGAACTCTCTAGTTCTTCTTCTTCGGGATCCACATCATCTTGATGGGAATCCTTGGATTTGTAGTCGTACTTGATGAAGTAGAACTTGATGTAGTCTTGAGAACCCACTTGACCAAGGCCTTGGGTGCTTCTTCAAATGCATCAATTTCCTCTTGAAGCTTATCCTTGCCTTTTTGCTTGTGGTCTTGTGGTGGAAGATCATCTTGAGCTTGTGTCCCTTTGAAGGAAGTAGGATCATACTTCTCTTGTTGAGGAACAAACTTCGTCTTGGGGTATTGATCTTCTTCCCACTCAACTCCATTGGCATTGAACTTTCATTCAAAACCAACACCTTGGTTCTTCCGGTGCCTTCCTTGCTTGCGTACAATTTCCTCGAATTGCTTACTCCCGGCAAGGCTCTTGTAAACACCTTTCTCTATAATTCCCTTCAATAAGCTATTTTCTTGCTCAAGTGTAACTTGGCTAAGAGAATCATTAGTGGAATCAAGAGAACTACTAGAAGCAACAACATTAGATTTAGCATGATTATTGTTACTACTAGAGGAAGAATCTTTCTTGTTCTTGTTACTAGACTTGACTTGAGGCATGTAAGTGGATAAGAGTAAACGCTTGGCAATGTAAGAAGAACTTTTCTTGCAAAGATCATCATTGATGGCCTTTAAGAACTCATGCTCTTGCTCAAGGTTGAGCTTTTTAAAACGTAATTTCTCATGAGTCCTTAAAAGTTCTTGATTATCTCCTAAGATAGTTTCATCAGCTAACTTAAGAGTGTTTAGTTCTTTAGCTAGAAACTCGATCTTCTCCTTATCATTGTCATTCATTTTATCTTGATTAGCATGATTAATTGATGTTTCATCATAGTATTCATCACTAGAGTTGTCAACAAGTAAATCATCATCACCTAACAAGTCATCTTCATCACTATTGAAATCAACATACTTGGGGTGTGATACCTTTGGGCCTTTAGCCATGAAGCATCTTCCAAGTCCTTCATTTGGTGAATCAAATATGTCGTAGGAGTTTGTTGACACAAGTGCTAGACCGGCAACACCTTCATCTTGAGTATATTCGGAGTCGGAGTGATAGCTTCTCTCGGAGTGATTGTCGGAGTCAGAGCCGGATACCTATTCACCAACATGATCTTGATGTCTTCGTTTTGTGTAGCTCCTTGATGACTTGTCCTTCCTTTCCGAATCTTTGCTTCTTCGGGATGTTCTTCGTTCATAACGATCATCTCTACTCCTTCTGTCTCTTGATGGTGATTCTTCTCTTCTACTTCTTCTTTTTGGAGAATCTTCTCTTCTCTTGTAGGGTGTCGTACACTCATTGGAATAGTTTCCGGGTCTTCCACAATTGTAGCAATTTCGCTCTCGACTAGAAGATCTTTTGTCATTGTAGGACCTTGACTTGGAACTTCTCTCTTTGCTTCTACTCTTGTAGAAGTTGTTGAAGTTCTTCACCATTAGGCTCAATTCTTCATTGAAGGTTTGTTTCTCACTTGATGATGTGGGAGCTTCACATGAGGCTTTGTAAGCACCACTTGACTTGTTATGGAGCTCCTCCTTATCCTTGAGTGACATCTCATGAGCAACAATTCTTCCAGTGACTTTCGTTGGCTTGTGATCTTTGTAATTGGGCATCATTTGGATCAATGTGCAAACGGTATCATATTTTCCGTCCAAAGCTCTTAGAATCTTCTTGATGATGAATTTGTCGGTCATCTCTTCACTTCCTAAGCCGGTGATCTCATTTGTGATAAGAGCAAGCCTAGAGTACATTTCAGCGACACCTTCACCATCCTTCATTTTGAACTTGTCAAGCTGACTTTGAAGCACATCCAACTTGGATTCCTTGATGGAGTCGATACCTTCGTGCATATCAATCAAAGTATCCCAAATTTCCTTTGCATTCTCAAGACGGCTGATTTTGTTGAATTCTTCGGGGCACAATCCGTTGAAGAGGATATCACAAGCTTGAGCATTGTATTGCAGCATCTTCAACTCTTCCGCGGTAGCTTCATGATTTGGTTCTCTGCCATCAAAGAATTCACCTTGCAAGCCAACACACAATAGCCCATACGGCGGGGTTATGTCCAAGAATATGCATTTCATCTTATGCTTTCAACTAGCAAAATTAGTACCATCAAAGTAAGGACCTCTACGGTGGCAGTGTCCCTCGCTAGACGCCATACTCTCCAAGGTTGTGAAACCAAGGCTATGACTTCCAAAAGCTATGAAAATCAAGGCAAATGGAGACCAAAGCTCTGATACCACTTGTAGGATCGAAAGTATCTCTAGAGGGGGGGTGATTAGACTACTTGACCAAATAAAAACTTATCATTTACCCAATTTTAGTTCTTGGCAGATTTTAGCAACTTTGGACAAGTCAAGCAATCTTAACACAATTCAAGCAAGCATGCAAAGAGTATATGAGCAGCGGAAAGTAAAGCATGCAACTTGCAAGAATGTAAAGGGAAGGGTTTGGAGGATTCAAACGCAATAGGAGACACAGATGTTTTTGTCATGGTTCCGATAGGTGGTGCTATCGTACATCCACGTTGATGGGGACTTCAACCCACGAAGGGTAACGGTTGCGCGAGTCCATGGAGGGCTCCACCCACGAAGGGTCCACAAAGAAGCAACCTTGTCTATCCCACCATGGCCGTCGCCCACGAAGGACTTGTCTCACTAGAGGTAGATCTTCACGAAGTAGGTGATCTCCTTACCCTTACAAACTCCTTGGTTCAACTCCACAATCTTGTCGGAGGCTCCCAAGTGACACCTAGCCAATCTAGGAGACACCACTCTCCAAGAAGTAACAAATGGTGTGTTGATGATGAACTCCTTGCTCTTGTGCTTCAAATGATAGTCTCCCCAACACTCAACTCTCTCTCACGGGATATGGATTTGGTGGAAAGAATATTTGAGTGGAAAGCAACTTGGGAAAGGCTAGAGATCAAGATTCATATGTTAAGAATGGAATATCTTGGCCTCAACACAAGTGTAGGTGGTTCTCTCTCTCAGAAAAAGTAAGTTGGAAGTATAGGTTTGTTCTGATGGCTCTCTCCATGAATGAAGAGGTGGTGGAGGGGTATATATAGCCTCCACACAAAATCTAACCGTTACACAACTTGCCAATCTTGGTAGGACCGAATTGTTAAACTCGGTCGGACCGATTCAGCAAAGCTAGTGACCGTTAGGGTTTTTCGATGGGACCGACATGCAACTCGGTAGGACCGATATGATTAGGGTTAGGGCATAACATAATCTAGGTGAGACCAATTACACAAACTCGGTGAGATCGATTTTGGTAATAAGCTAACCAAAGAGTTGGTCAGGTAAACTCGGTGGGACCGATCGCTCATTCCGGTGAGACCAAAATGTTACGAAGGGAAAACAAAGAGTTTACATTGCAATCTCGGTGGGACCGATCGCTCATCTCGGTGGGACCGAAACATTACAAGGGAAATATAGAGATTACAATCCCATCTCGATGAGACCGAGATCCCTATCGGTGAGACTGATTTGCCTAGGGTTTGTGGCAGTGGCTATGACATTTGAAACTCGGTGGCGCCTGATAGAAAGAATCGGTGGGGCTGAGTTTGACTTTTGATTTAGGTCATATGTGCATGTGAGAAAGTAGTTGAGGGTTTTGGAGTATATTACTAAGCATTTTGAGCAAGAGCATCATTAAGAAACACCTCATCCCTCCTTGATAGTATTGGCTTTTCTTATAGACTCAATGTGATCTTGGATCACTAAAATAGAAAATATAGTCTCTTGAGCTTTGAGCTTGAGCTAATCCTTTGTCCTTAACATTTTGAGGGGTCCACTTTTCTCATCCATGCCATGCCAATCATTGAGCTTTCCTGAGATATTAATCTTGAAATAGCATTAGCTCAATGAGCTATATGTTGTTAGGAATTACCAAAACCACCTAGGGATAGTTGCACTTTCAGCTGTTAAGAGTGGGATGGAGAATCGTGGTCAGATGCCGCAGAGAAATCGCCGCCCACCACCGGGGAAGAAACCCATACTCAGGAGGGGACCGCTTCTGTGGGCGCCGCTGGGAAACCAGGTCAGCAGGGGGTGATCAAGCCAAATCAGGGGACCCAAGCCCAAGTTGTCCCTGCGGTTGCCGCTGCCCCACCACCTCCCCCACCTCCCCCAATGGTACAACCTCTTGATCCTAAATACAAAGAGATGATCTATTTCAATTGCAGTTGGCCTGGACACTATGTGGGGAACTGTGTGGAGCCAAAAAAGTGTTTTATTTGCTCTGGGAACCATAATGTTAACAACTGTGCTGCTTGGGTAAAACCATAGCCTGTTGCCACTTATTTTGGTAGTGCTGCTTCTGGACTAGGATTTTATCACATTGAAGTTCCTCTGGCAGCCGAGTCTAGTTGGTTAAATTACAAAAACTGTGATGTTCTTAAGGTGGTCAAAGGAGAGGTTTCTACCTCTGAGCTACTAACACAACTGAATGGAATCTTCTGTAAGAACAAAGAATGGCCATGGCAAATCAAAGAGCTGGAAAACAAGAAATTCCTCTTAAGGTTCCCACCTTGGAAGTATGTGGATACCTTATTGAATTCCCTCCTTTTGAGTTGCCTATTGCTGGAGTATCTGTTAAGATCTGTGAATGGGAAGGTATGCTAGATGAGTTTGGGGCACTTACTGAAGCCTGGGTGCAGATTGATGGTATCCCACCTAAGTGGTGTACATGGAAAGTATTTGCCCAGATTACTGCTTGCTTTGTTATCCTTGTGGATGTGGACTGGAATGGTATTTTCAAGAGCTTTTATGAAGAAAATCGAGTTAAAGTTGCCTGCAGAGATCCAAGGAAAATCCCTTTTGAGAGATTGGCGGAGATGAAAAAGAAACTTTACCTCCTGTTTTTTACAGTAGAAGGATTTGAACAGATTGATGAGGACAATGATGGAGGTGATGATGATCCAGATCTGGACAATCTTGCAGGAAATGATGAGAATAATAGTAAGGATGCTGAGGATAAAGAGGACATGGAAGAAGATGATGATGAGGCCATTGATGAACTGGATAAGGCCAATTTTCCTACCAAGACTGATAACCCAACTAGCTCGAACAAATCCATATCTCATGTGACTTCTTCTGCAATGGAATTCCATCCAGCTAACGCAATTAATGCAATGCAAGCAATGATCTCTGGTGACTCTAAAACCTTGACACCAGTTAAAGTTAATGGAGATGAAATTGAACCAAGCTCGAGGTGAAAAAACTAATGCTCTGTCAGTCCATTTGGACTACTGTTCCGAACAACTTAGCAAGTTTGAGATGGAAGAATCTGATGTGGAGGAAGATAACATTAATATGGAAATGGAATGTTTACCAGAAGATCTGATTCTGGCAATGAATTCAGTCAAAAGATCACTACTTGATTCTCTGGAAAGGGCAGACACTGTGGTCAAGAAAAAATCAACATCAAAAACTCACCTACCTGGGGCCCAGTGCTTGCTGACAAACCAAAGACCAGAACTCATGGAAATATTAAGATCATGGACAAGGCAGCTGCATACATGATGAAGAAGAATTTGGAAATACCAGCCACATTCAAAGGTAAATCATTTGCCACCCTTGATCCTAATGAACTTGCTTCTCATGCTTCTAAAGTTGATTTATGCATTGGTAACAATGAGAAAGAGCAAAAGAATATTATTCTTGACCTTATTAACAATGAGAAACTTAGATGCTTGCAATTTGATGATGAAAATCACGAGATTGTTCTCCTTGATAACTTAGATTTGGTAGAAGTGAATGACTGTAACTCTGTTTCTAGACAAAAGGATACACCAGATACTGGACCAGTTGGCATTGTTGGCTCAGTTGTGGAATGTCCTGCCTTGAACACCAAGAAAAAGCCTTGTGGCTTATCCCATCCTTTTAAATTTAAATGATAGGAGCTTTCTGGAACATTCGTGGTTTAAGTCAACCTGGTAAAATTCAGTGCCTGGGGGATTTTATTTGTAGTAATCAAGTAGATTTCCTGTGTTTCTCTGAGACCAAGAAAGAGATCATTGATGCTCATATCCTCAATAGTATTTATGGTAGAATAGCATTTGACTGGCATTATCTCCCTGCTATCAACACAGCTGGTGGGATCCTTATGGGTCTCAAAAGTGATTTGTTCGAAGTGGTTGGGTTTGTCAATAAGAAGTTTTGCTTTGTTGCAAATCTGAAAAATAAATCAGATGGTTTTGTTTGGCATCTTGTTGCTGTATATGGTACTTCTTATAATGAGATCAAGCTTGAATTCTTTGTTGAACTACATGATGTCATGGATGGGCTCAATTATCCAGTTTTACTTGGGGGGGGGGGGGATTTTAATCTTGTTAGGTCCACGACTGACAAGAACAATGGTATTATTAACAACCAGTTTACGTACCTCTTCAATGACTGGATTAATAAATGGTGTCTTATGGAAATTAATGTTGCTAATAGGAAATTTACTTGGAGTAATAATCAAGATAATCCCATTTTTGCAACTATAGATAGGATTTTTGTTTCTCTGAACTGGGATGCCCACTTCCCTTTATCAGTGGTTACTGCGCTCCCTCGGGTGGGGAGTGATCATACACCATTACTTTTGGACACAGGGGCTCGGAGGGTTACCTCCCCGAGGATTTTTTGCTTTGAAAAATGGTGGCTTGACCACCCTGATTTTAAAAAATGGTGATTGATACGTGGAACACCTCGGTCCCTGGTAACAGTTATGGATATTTGGATGAATAAAAGTAAACTTTTTAGGAGGAAATCTAGGGGCTGGAGTATTAACATTGAGGCGGGTACTAAGAAAAAGAAGACAGAACTTTTGCTCGAATTCGATATTCTTGACGTATTCTCTGAGAGGAACCAGATTGATGATGGAGACAAAATTAGGATGGAAGAAATTAGGAAAGAACTTGCTCTGATATGGAGCAAGGAGGAAACTGCCTTATGGCAGCGCTCCAGAGACCGTCGAATTATTGACGGGGATAAGAATAATGCATATTTTCATGCAATGGCCAACCACAGGCATAGAAAAAACCATTTATCCGAGCTGGTTGGGGATAATGGCCCAGTTTATACTACTCAGGAAATGCTGGGGGTGGCTACCTCTTATTATAAAATTTGTTCTGTTTTGAGAACAAACATAATATCTGTCTTGGCCCTTCCTTTTGGGAGGAAGATGAATTAGTTACTCAGGAAGAAAATGACCACTTACAAAAAAAGCTTTTCTAAGGAGGAAATTAAGGAGGCAATCTTTGGCTCTTATGCCCATGGTGCCCCTAGCCCTGATGAGTTATCCTTCTTGTTCTACCAAACTTTTTGGGAAGTTACTAAAACAGATTTCATGGCCCTAGTTAGAGACTTTGAAGAGGGGAAGCTGGACTTACTGCATTTAAATTTTACTCTGATTGTTCTCATCCCTAAAGAGGCAGATGCCAGAGAGATGAAGAAATTCCGTCCTATTAGTTTGAGTAATTGTGGGATAAAAACTTCTCCAAAGCCATGACAAATAGGGTCTCCCCTGTGGGACGTAGGTTGATCTCATCTAACCAAACTGCTTTCATTAAAGGGAGGTATATATTAGAGAGCGTGGTTATGGACCATGAAGTGATTCATGGGATTAAAAAATCAAGCTCTCAAGGTCTGGTTCTACAAATTAGATTACGAGAAGGCATATGATAGGGTTAGCTGGGAATTCTTGTTTGATATGCTTCACTCAAGAGGGTTCGGCCCTAAATGGGTTGATTGGATTAAGAGCACGCTTGTTAATAGCACTATTAGTGTGAGGATTAGTGACACCACTTGCCCCTACTTTGTAGGTGGGAAAGGTCTCAAACAGGGGGACCCACACTCTCCCCTGCTGTTTAACCTTGTTGCTGATGTTTTTAGAAAGATGCTCAAGAAAGCTACTTCTCATAATCTAATTTCTGGGCTTCTACCCCATGTGATCCCTGGAGGTGTGGTTAGTCTGCAATATGCAGACGACACCATACTCTTCTTGGAAAAATCTACTCAGAAAGCAAGGAATTTTAAATGGCTTTTGTCAAGTTTTGAAAACTTATCTGACATGAAAATCAACTTCCACAAAAGTGACCTCATGAGTATAAATGTTGGTGATACAGTTGCTAGTGAATTTGCTCAAATTTTCTGTTGTAAAAAAGGATCTTTTCCTATTAAGTATTTGGGAGTGCCTCTGCACTATGATAAATTGAAAAGAGAGGATCTCCAACCTATCATTGATAGAATCATTAAAGGGGTTTCTGGCTGGCTGGGGAGATATCTTACTTATAAAGGAAAAATTATCTTGTTGTGTGCTTGTATTATTAGCATTCCTGCTTACTTGATGTCTGTGATCAAATTTCCTAAGTGGGGAATCAATGCTATTAACTCACAAATGGCTCACTTCTTTTGGGGAAATGTGGGTGATCAGCACAAATACCACCTGGATAATTGGGGCTTAATTACTAGGAGGAAAGAGTTTGGAGGTTTGGGGGTACCCAATATTAAGGAATATAATATGGCACTATTAGCTTCTTGGGGTAAAAGATTTTTTAATAACCCTGACTCTGATTGGTCTAAACTTCTCCTTTATAAATATAGAGTTAATTCTCCAAACCTCCTCTGGGCTAAAAGTGAAGGGGGATCTACCTTTTGGAAGAGCATCACTTGGGCAATGGCAGCTGCAAAGACATTTTATAGATGGAAGCTAGGTGATGGAAAACTCATTAGTTTTTGGCATGATGTGTGGGTGGGGGATTGTTCCCTTAAAGTGCAGTTCTGGGACTTGTTTTGTATTTGCAACCAGGTTGATAGTACTATAGCCCAAGTCTGGGATGTGAATGATCTGAAATTAACATTTAGGAGATGTGTTGACATGCGTGGGATGAATCGTTGGGATCAACTTGTCTGTTTGATCAAACAGTGCCCTCCATCAGATGAAGTGGACACCCCCATTTGGGGGCTAGAACCTAGTGGGTCTTTCTCAGTTAAATCTTTTTACAAACAGATCAATTTTGGTGGGGTAGCTCCTAGTGTTAGTACAAAAATGTGGAAAATCCTATGTCCACGGAACATTCATATCTTCCTATGGCTCTGTATTCACAACAAAATACTTACTAGAGATAATCTTGCAAAGAGAAGGGAGGTGGAAGATCCTTCCTGTCTATTTTGCTCTAAACCTGAAACTGTTCAACATCTGATGTTTGACTGTGTGGTGGCCCAGCAAATTTGGAACTTTGTTGCAGAAATTTTTAATATTGATAGCATATCTTGTTTTGAAAAAGTTATGGCCTTCTGGCATATGCATAAAGAAAACGCTGTTTTGAATCTGACAACAACTGCTACCTTGTGGAGCTTGTGGAGACTGAGAAACGAATTTTGTTTTTAGGGGCGCAAATGGAAAAGTGTGAAATGCATTCTTGCAAAAACTAAGCTGTTATTTGCACCAGTGAAAAGTTCTCTGCGACGATGGCAAGCAACTCTGCTGCAACGATGCATCCTACTGCTGGACAAGCGGCGTGGGGAAGTCCTCCGGATCGCTTGGAAATGAGGCTGGGGGAGACCAACTGAGCATTCAGGACACTGGAGAGGACGAAGCACTGAAGATTACCCCGCTCTTCCTTGTTTTTCTGTTTTCTTGTTGGTTCTCTGGGTCTTTCATTATGGACAAGTTTGCGTCCTGGTAATGGTTTAGTCTGTTGGCTGTAGCCTTTATCTTTTGAGCTAGATGCTCTGTATGGTCATCGATGCTTAAACTTTGTAGTCTGCGAACTGGTTGTGTTCTGCTTCAATAAAATGGGGCGGGGGGGGGGGGGGCAACCCCCTTTCATTCAAAAAAAATCTAAGGTTGTTTTTTGCTTTTTTAGGGTAAATCATAGCTTTATAACTTAGCGGTGAGCAGGCACGTCGCCCGCAACACAAGCAACCTCTTGGGTTGGTACATCGGCCCCCCATTCATAAAGTTTTTTGCTTTGAGCATAGAGATAATAATTTTGAAGCCCACTTATTAGCTAAAGGAGATGCGTCTTTTACAGTGGGCTCCCGTATGTGGCTAGGGGTTTTACTGGATGTTGCTTGTATCCCTCTTGATTTGAACTTAAATCCCTAGTTACCCTAAAAAAGACGCTTCGAGAGACTGCGTGGTGGGGACGGACTCCGCAACCGACTGTCCTACGGTCCTACCTGCACGGCAGCCGAGCCGGTCTCCTTCCCCACGACCCCACCGATAAATTCCTCACACCATCGACGCCCTCTCCCCCATCCACTCGCCGGCTGATTCCGATCGCGAAAATCCTCCACCGCAACACAGAGATCGATATTAGCTCTCGCGACCCTTTCCCTCCGTAAAGGTATGCGCATGCGGCCGATTCCCTGTTCCCCCAAGCTATTTGTTCATGTTGTGGGGTTGATCTAGATATATGTCCGATTCTTGATTTGGTGATGCGCTCGTATAATAATTTGACAGGGCGATTTACATAGATCCATGTAGGTCGTGTTCTATGATTTGGTCTCTACGCCGGTAGATTTAAAAAGTAACCGAGCTATTATTTGAGGACGAGTTGCGGTGCTGTCCTGCGATGGTTATCTATAGCTGTGAATAGATTTTGACCGATATAGTGCTGGTACCACTGTTGCAGATTCTTGTTTATTGCTGCATCAGATTATTCCTCGTCTGGCCCATGGTCTCATGTTGAATCCTATGATTATTATTGATCCATTGTGCCTTATGGTTGTGTCAGTCTCTGTTTTAGTCTTCTGCTAAGTTGATTGTCGTCATACTGCATCCGTATAACGTATCTTCTTCACTTCAGTCAACCTGTTGCACAAATTCGCTTAATTTAAACTGGAAATATATCTTAATGGTTACATTATTTATTGTCTTTCAGTTCCATGTTTCATTGTCGCTCTGCGGTTATTATTTGTAAATTCTGAACTGCAGATAGGGCTGGAATTCGAGCCAAGTTGAGCCAGCTCAGCTCGACTAGCTGGCTCGACGCACTAGAGCTCGTTTCGTTAACGAGCTAGCTCGACTCAACTCGTTACTATAACAAGCTTAAACCCAAGATTGGCTTGACTCGTATAACTCGCGAGCTGGCTCGTTTAGCTTGTTAAGCTCGTTAAAGATATGAACACAAAACCCTCAAAATGATAAAAATGATTATGTATATATTAAACATATATATCACTAAACAATGTTAATTTTCTTGTAACGCATGAATCTCCTAGGCGGCTGGGCCTTCAACAACTGGGCCTTGTGTTGTGGGCCTGGAACGTAGGGTGCTGAGTGGCTTATCTTTTTTGTATTGGGAGTGGCTGATCTTTTGTACCGAGCCTAACGAGTTACATGAGTACTCGTGAGATTGGCTCGTTTAACTTGGTCTATAAATGATCTTAAACTAAAGCTTGGCTCGACTCGTTATTCTTCGAGTCTGAGTCGATTCGAGCCGAGTCACGAGCTACTCGTTTAGCTCACGAGCTTCGAGCTTTTTTTCCAGCCCTATTCAGAATGCATGCAGTATACAGTGAAAGAAACAAGTGTACTTGTTGCTTTTTGAACTGAGGTGTACTTGTTGCTTTCTGTGTCATAATCTCATCTCAGTTCTCAACTGACCCTTTGTTGCTTTCTGAACTGAGGTGCACTTGTTGATATCCTGTGCATTTCAAAAGATGTTCTTGCTTAAAACTGTAGACATGTTTCTGTTGAAGGAAAAGGTTGACCTTCAGATATCTGTAGAAATTCTGAAATATATTCTGGATAGGTGCATGAAGTCAAGAAATTGACGCCTGTGGCCAGCCGTTTCAAGACAAAGTTGAAAAGAGACTACTAGAACCGAAACTTTTTTTGTCCCAAATGTTAGCTGGTAGCGAAATTTCACCACTTCATTTGATCCCAAACACAGTTTCACGTCCATGTCCCCTCGCCTGCTTTAGCAAGTTAAGAAGCAATCGCTTTCGGCTGTGCCGTCTATGTAGTCTAGAATAGTCCCTGCTGACAAGTGCATATCTGTACTTGGGCCCTTAGCCTCCTCTGTCTGCAGACGAGACCGGAATTGTTTGCACCAAGCAATCATTTGCGGGACATCGGTTTGTTGTTATCATAGAGAATCAATTCATCACGTGATGAAACAAGGGACATCATGACAGTCTCGATTGTTTAGAGCTACTCCCTTCGTCCCAAAATGTAACTCCATTTTTGACACTATCATATAGTTTTTGAAAGAAGTGATATCACAACAGTATCGGTTGTTTAGAGTACCAATTAAGCAACAAAAGCTCAACGGTTGTTTAGAGCTAGGAGTACCAATTAAGCAACGAAGCTTAACGATTAGAGTATTGAGAGGGTGTTTGGATCCAAGGGACTTATTTTAGTCTGACTAAAAATAGTCTCTTTAAGAGGCTAAAGTTCCAAGTACCCCTGACTAAAGAGGGGCTAAAACTAGTCTTGAGACTAAAAGTTTTTAGTTAGGGGTACCCCTACTAAAATGTGGATTAGTCCTCTCTCTTCTCATTTAACTCCTCTCCTTTAACACAGGCGAGTTCTGGATTGGATGGTTTGGAGGATAATAAATGCTCATTAAGTTGATTTTAGTCTCTTTAGTATTTGGATCCAAGCACGAGTGAGGCTAGCAAGTTTTAGTCCTACTACTTTTAGTCATAAGACTAAAACGTATCCGAGCACCCTCTGATTTAGCAGTGCTAAATGAGACGAGACACATACCCCACATTGACCGGGGTGACTATGGTATCAACCACTTCAGGCTTAACCTACTGCAAAGCTCTTAATCAATGCACATAAGGACCCCATAAAAAAGACGTGTCTAGCGGGTAAACAAATGCCCGTTAGCATTCTGTGGTGGCCGGCCATTTTAGGAAATTTCTTGCCCCCTCCTAATTAGAAAAGCTTTCTCACCTACTTCCTTTTCCCACGATCGTATTAAATGTCAAATGGCTCATACTCTGCTGCTTTCACCTATCTTGCGCAATTTGAGGGCGTTGTCATCACGCGCATGAAGCCCACAGTATGGGATAATTGGGCGCCACCCAAGTGCAAGTTCTTTGCTTGGCTTGTCATCAAGAATAGGATCTGGACCGCGGATCGATTACAGAAGAGGTATTGCCCTAACTGTGGCCTTTGTCAACTGTGTCGTAGGGAGGCGGAGTCCGCGGCGCACCTTCTCTTCAAGTGTAGATACTCCTTGCAGGTGTGGGAGGCCGTGAAGGAGTGGCTCAACGCCTCATAGTTGCGCCTTGACCAATGGGGTGCTTTGCCTTTGGTGCATGCTTGGTGGAATGCCATGGTGCTCACTCCAGCACGTGAGGAAAGCTATTACCACCACACTGATGTTTGTGGCATGGGCACTGTGGAACGAGAGGAGCGTGCTGGTTTTTCGCAACAAGTCTACGCTACCTTCCATCGTCTTTGCACATGTTAGGGCGGAAGCGGGTTTGTGGGTGACCGCCGGTGCCAAGTAAGTGGGTTATATTATGCTGCGAGAGTAGGCTTTTGTCTCATTTGTTGAGGAGTGACCACCTCGCCTTAAAAACTGTTGTCATCCTTCTTCTTTATTAATTAGATGTGGCAAATCTTTTGTCTCTGTTTCAAGTAAGTGTAGCTCAACTGTCAGGGATAGCTCATGCCAGAAATCTCAATTCCTTCCAGCTTGCATAGGCAGAAATGTCAAAGTGTTAGACATCAGCAACACATAACTATATAGATATGTCCTGATAACTTGAGAGTGCGCCTATGGGTCATCAAGGAGAGAAGCCAATAGGTAACCACCTGGCTAATAATAAATGATGGCAACTAGGCACCTAGATAGATGAACTATTATCATAATCTGGAAGAAGAGGAGACTGGTGTATCGAATTGAATTTAAATCCAACCGACCGATGCAGTGCATTGAGGTGCAGCCCCCTGACGGCGAGCACACACACGTGTCCCTATTTAAGCGTGGGCAACGCGCGGGCTGACACAGACACGCACAGACTAGGATACGGCAATTTCTCCCCTTATTGCAAGCGAGAACCAGTTTCTCGAAGCCAGAAAATAATTGCAAGCGAGAAGCATATAGATAGGCGACCCGGGGATGGCTTACTAACCTCGGCAGGTAACGGGCGGCGACGCCGGCCTGGACCACCTGCAGCGGCTCTTCCTGGACGCCGGCCGGGTCTCCGTGCTAGCCGGCTGCCTCGTGGTGACCTTGTAACATCTTAAATTTTCAATTTGGAATGTTACGCATTAGATCATCATTACATATCATATTTTATTGCATTTTGGTTGATCCTAGAAATTCTACGCAACTCAAGGACCCACGGAGAGAGTTGAGGATTTCGTTGTTTTCATATTTGAATTTTTCTCGAATTTTGAAAAGAGAATCGTTTGACTTTAATTATTTTTCTTTGAAATATTTATTTTATTAAAAATAAAAGAGAGAGAGGATAAAATGACTTCCTCAAAATAAAGAAGTATCAGAGATTTAATTTTAAAATCAAATAAGATTTTTATGCTGAGTTTTATCGCTATTTTATTTGAATTAGAAAAATATGCGTTTTTCAAAAGTGCATTTTAGGCCCAAATAAATGTTCACCTTGTTCGGCTTACTTTTAGAGGATGGGGAAAATTTCTAGAGTCTGTTTAATATTTATTTTATTTCTTTATATGTGCGTCGAAATTATTAAAAAAAAGGTCAAACCGACTTAGGGCCGTTTCCCGCCAGGACTCTCCGAGCCGGCCCCCTTTATAAGCCGCACCCCCACAGCCCACCAGCCCCGCCACCCAAACCCTAATCCTAAGCCGCGCCGCCGCCGTCCCGCGCCACACGCCGCCGCGCCATCCCGCCGCCGACCCGCATCCCGCGCCGCCTCGCCGGAGCCGCCCGCCGCCCTCGCCGGACTTGCCGGAGGTAGCCGCCGCCGCCGCCGGTTTTCTTCAGAAAACCGTACGGTTTATTTTTTTTAGATCCGCGGTTTTATTTATTTATTTAGATCGGTTTTTTCAGCTTATTTATTTAGGGGACGTTCGTCCGTACGTTCGTTTTTACGAACGGTTTTCACCGTTTAGCCGCAGACAGTGAACGTTCGTTCGTTAGACTGTTCGTCAGTTTTTCTTTTTCTCGGATTTTCCGCGATTATTTTTTATCGCGATTTCTGATCCGATTTTCGTTCTAGTATAACTTTTCGCTCGTTTATCGGAATCAGGCGATTCAAGCGCCTAGAGTTTCTTCTCGAAACCCTCTTTATGTTTAACCAACTTAAACAAGTTTTTGCTAATGTAAAATTTTACTTTAGTCCATATTAGTAAACGAAGCTTGTTTCCCTTGCCGTTTGAGTTTTGTTGCTTCGTTTGATTTGATTCTTTTTGCAAACCGGAGTTCTTAAGTTGAACTTTCTGGTTAGATCTCCTATTTGAGTTTTACCCATGCTTTTGCTTGATTGCTTATTGTATGCTTGTTTGATTGCCATAGAGTATCCGAAGTGAGAAGCGTGCTACATCGAGTCTCTAGGTTTCGTGGATCATCAGCAAGGCAAGTAACATATTGATCATACTCCTTCCATACCCAGTTTTTATGCATTAGTTCCAATCCTCAAATATTGCATGATTAGGATGTGATTAACATGTGGGATGGGAAGTAGTTGATGAGGTAGAACCTATTGCCATGTTATATTCAAACCTCGGGAGTTACTTCTACGTTGCTTATATTGCTATGCTATGCTCATAGACGTGGATTGGGTTTGAGTGTATTCTTGACAGATGTGAGATTGTTAAATTAATGTTTAACTTAAGGTGGCAACTTTAATACACATCTGGGTGGAGTGAGGCACCTGGGGAACCCAATGATTGCCTGTATTTTTGGAAATCCCGGGGTACCGTGTGATTCTTCTATGGACCACCATCCAGGCTCAAAGGGATCATAAGATTTTTCATACTGGAAACTTCCGTGTGCAGTCACATGCCATTATGGGCTCTGGCATAGTTGAGTAAGTTGTGGGAAACCTTTCCATGATGGGCTAGCAGATGTAGGGGATTGTAGGTCTACCGGCCTATCTATCGGTTAAGGGGACCTCTTGGAAATATTGTGTCTCGGTCATCCGTTTCTCAAACATTGGGTGAACCTTCTCAATGTTTAACAACCACCATGATAGTTAAATAAAATTTATTCCTTTGTAGTAGGGAAAAATTGGCTTTTCGCAAAACATTTAACCTTACAGCCTCCACCAGCCATATATGCATGTAGTGATAGCATTATTCTGTTCGTTACTCTCTTGTGTTACATTACCAACATATACCATGTGCTGACCCGTTTTCGGGCTGCAACGTATCATGTTGCAGACTTTTCAGACGACGAGTAAGGAGCCTTAGGTCATGGTCTTTCACTCAGTGATGCCGTTGGAGTTGATGGACTCACTTTATCTTCCAAGCCTTCCGCTGTTATCGTATTAGATGGCCTTAAGCCATATTTATTGTAATAAGTTCTCTTTTGAGACATTCGATGTAATAAGTGTGTGATTGCTACTCTGTTATAAATCCTTCGAGTACTGGGTGTGTCAGCATTACCGATCCAGGGATGACACTTATGCACAGAGATCAGACTGTTTGAGGTCTGGTCGCTACAAAGATGGTATCAAAGCACATGCTGACTGTAGGACATGATCACTTAGCTAAAGCCCTAGATCACTACTCTCTTCTTATTTTTAACTCCTCTCCCTTTTCTACTCTTTAGGATGGGAATGCAAGGATAAAGTTCATGCAACCGGATGAAGACACCCCTTTTGGATGCCACTTGAAGGAAGTCACTAGGTACCTGAACATTGTAATACCAAGCTTCACCGGGACCTACAATGCCACTTTACCAGAAGAGGAGCGCTGGATGATTTAAGTTCAAGTTCCAGGAAGGACATTCACGCCAGTCACTGAGCCCATAGAGTTTTCTTTCAATGCACCAACCTGGAATCTAGGAAAGAGTATGGCAGCTCACATCACCATGGGACGCATTGGAGAAGTTTGCCACAAGGATCTCAAGATACTATCTACCAGATTTGTGGGCGCCGAGATGAGCAATGGGAAATGATCAGTACCAGGAAGGATAGATCAATTACAGCTTTCATCCAAAAGTTAAACCAGCACATTCGTCGCCAGGAGAACCATATGTGCGCAAGAATGATAGATCTGAAGAAGGAGACGACCAGGATCACGGAGCTTGAGGAAGAACTCAAGGCAACTCGCGAAGATTATGAGGAGGAAATCATCGTACTAGTGGAGAAGAATGATGATCTGGAAAGGAAGCTAGGAGTATTCATGGGAGACCCCGCACCAGGAGGAGAAGACGATGAACCCAAGGAGATCCATCCTGAGGACTACATCATCATCGACGACACCGACTCGGACCCCGACGATAGTGATGATGATTATGAATACGAAGCTGGAGCAGATATCATGGAGTCTTCGACCGATCAATATTTCTAGTTGACCACCAAAACAGTAGTAGTCTACCATGTAAATAGTATAGTCCAAGCACTTTGTAACGATAGTTCTAGATCGATTGTATGCCCTTGCTTGATTGATTGAGTGATATGATTGTGCTTGTCTCATGTGCATATGGGTAGTGTTTTCTCACTAGACCTCATTCTATTCTATTCTCTTCCCTCTAAACCCTCAGATGCCTCCGGGACATGACCCCAGATTTACCTTTCCACCGGAGCTCACTCAGTTAATCCAGCAGCACAATACCCCGGTGCAGTTGTTAGTTCAGAACCAAGGCAACAACAACAACAACAACCCACCACCACCACCACTAGTTGACAACTTAGCCCATTTTCTGAGGTTGCAGCCGCCGGTGTTTTCCAGTAGCACCGAGCCGATAGTGGCAGATGATTGGCTCCGCAAGATTGGAAGGGAGTTAACCACTGCAGGATGCACAGATGCTGAGAGGGTGCCTTTTGCCGCACACCAATTGGATGGACCAGCAGCCTCATGGTGGGAGAATTACACTATCACCTATCCTATAGCCACTATCACATGGGATCAGTTGCAGAAAGATTTCCGTACTGCCCATGTATCAGCAGGAGCTATGGCCATGAAGAAGCGTGATTTTCGCAACTTACACCAAGGAGGACGCACTGTTGGCCGGTATGTAGATGAATTCAGTAAGCTAGCACGTTATGCCCCAGATGACGTTGCTACAGATGCTGCTAAGAAGGAGAAGTTTCTGGAAGGACTGAATGATGAGCTGAGCATGCAGTTGATGGTAGCGAATTTCAATAATTACCAGGAGTTGGTGGATAGAGCTCTCATGCTTGAAGGGAAGCAGCAGCAGATTGACAGCCGCAAGAGAAAGTATGGAAAGGGGAAGTATAATTCTGGAGCTCAGCAGAGACCCCATTTCACCCCGAACTCAGGAGGACTTGTTCATAACCATGGAGGCCACAATCATAATGGAGGAAGTTCGCATAATCACAGTGACCCCAAGAACGGAAATGGTAATGAAGGAAGTAGCGGACAGAACCGTTCCAACCCGGCAACACACGCCAAGAAGGATCTAAGCCACGTTACTTGCTACAAGTGCCAGAAGACCGGACATTACGCCAATGAATGTCCTGAAGCTAAGAATGGAAATGACAATGGAAGCTCTGGGAAGAAGCCCAACCCTTTCAATAGGGGACAAGTGAACCACGTTAACATGGAGGAGATTGAAGCCCAACCAGATGCAGTAACTGGTAAGTTTTTGATTAATTCATTTACTGCAGTCGTTTTTTTTTTATACTGGTGCATATCATTCATATATATCAAGGGGAATTGTGGATAAGTATAACCTACCCACTAGAGTTCCTAAGACACCTATGTTAGTAAGCTCACCCGGAGCAGAGTATATGGCAAACCATGGATGTTTTAAGATGCCATTGGCCATAGGTAGGCATGTTTTCCCCTCTGATCTGATAATTTTGGAATCGCAAGGTTTGGATGTGATTCTGGGTATGGATTGGCTATCGATGTATGGAGCAACATCGATTGCGCCAGTAAGACCATTTTACTCACCACCCCAGAGGGAAGAAGGATCAAGTATGTATCCCGGCATGTGCCGAATAGGACTCAAGTAAATTCCTTATCATGAGTTGTACAGGAGGAAGTACCAGTGGTAAAGGATTTTCTAGATGTATTTCCAGAAGAGTTGCCAGGCATGCCACCGGATAGAGACATAGAGTTTTTGATAGAGTTTTTGCCAGGCATTGGGTCAATATCAAAGAGACCGTACAAGATGCCCGCACAGGATTTAGAGGAAATTAAGAAATAGATTAAGGAGTTACTGGATAAGGGATACATTCGCCCAAGTTCGTCACCTTGGGGATCACCAGCACTTCTAGTGGAGAAGAAGGATGGATCGTTAAGGATGGTTGTTAATTATCGTGGATTGAATGAAGTAACAAGCAAGAACAAGTACCCACTGCCGATGATCAATGATTTGTTTGATCAGTTGCAAGGAGCTAAAGTGCTTTCCAAGATCGATTTCCGATCAGGGTATCACCAATTGAAAATTTGAGAGCAGGAAATACCTAAGACATCTTTTACCACAAGGTACGGGCTATATGAGTATACCGTTATGTCATTTGGCTTGACTAATGCACCTGCTTATTTTATGAACATGATAAACAAGGTGTTTATGGAGTTTTTGGATAAGTTCATTGTAGTGTTCATTGATGATATTCTGGTCTACTCGAAGAATGAAGAAGAACATAAAGAACATTTGCGTTTGGTACTTGGCAAGCTCAGGGAACATCAGTTATATGCCAAGTTCAGCAAGTGTGAGTTTTGGCTGAAGGAAGTTGGATTTCTTGGATATGTTATATCCGGAGAAGGAATAGTAGTAGACCCCACTAAGGTTGTCACCGTGACAAATTGGGAATCACCCACGATAGTTGGAGAGATCCGGAGTTTTCTTAGACTCGCAGGATACTACCGGAGGTTCATTGAGAATTTCTCAAAGATTGCAAAGCCCATGACGGAGTTGTTAAAGAAGGACACCAAGTTCAATTGGACTGAGAAATGTGAGGCCAGTTTTTAGGAGTTGAAGAGACGCTTGGTTACATCACCAGTGTTTATTCTACCAGATCAACACAAAGATTATGAAGCGTATTGCGACGCTTCTTGTCGGGGACTTGGAGCCGTACTTATGCAGGAGGGAAGAGTTGTTTCATATGCCTCACGACAGCTTAAACCCCATGAGTTAAACTATGCTATGCACGATTTGGAGTTAGCAGCCGTAGTGCATGCGTTGAAGATATGGAGACATTTTCTCATCGGAAACCATTGTGAGGTATATACGGATCACAAGAGTTTGAAGTATATCTTCACGCAGAAGGAGTTAAATCTCAGGCAGAGGAGATGGTTAAAACTCATTAAGGATTATAATATGAGATTGCATTATCATCCAGGAAAGGCTAACATAGTAGCCGATGCGTTGAGCCGCAAGAGTCATGTAAATACCCTCATGACCGGAGAATTACCCAAGGAGTTAGCAGAAGACCTTCACAAGCTATGTTTGGAGATAGTTCTGAGAGGCTATGTAGCAGCATTGGAGATTCAGTCTACCTTGATGGATAAGATCAGAGAAGCTCAGAAGACGGAGAAGGAGATTGTCGCGATAAAGGAAAGGATGAGCAAAGGAAAAGCCAAGGGATTTTGTGAGGATGAGCACGACACTTTATGGTTTGAGGACCGCATATATGTGCCAAATGATCAGGAGATCAGGAAGTTGATTCTGCAAGAAGCCCATGATTCGCCATATTTGATTCACCCAGGAAATACCAAGATGTATCTGGATTTGAAGGACAGTTTCTGGTGGACTGGTATGAAGAAGGATATTGTGGAGTACGTAGCAGTTTGTGATGTATGTCAGAGAGTGAAGGCAGAGCATCAGAAGCCAGCAGGTTTGCTACAGCCATTGCCTATACTCGAATGGAAGTGGGATAAACTAGGCATGGATTTTTATCACGGGATTGCCCAGGACTCGTTCAGGCTATGACTCGATATGGGTTGTAGTCGATCGATTGACGAAAGTAGCTCATTTCATCCCAGTAAAGACCACTTACACCAGTGCTAAGTTGGCAAAGATATATATGACCAAGATCGTATGTCTGCATGGAGTTCCGAGGAACATTGTATCAGATAGAGGAACCCAGTTTACTTCAAAGTTTTGGAATCAGTTGCATGAAACTTTGGGAACCAGACTAGAGTTCAGTACAGCTTTTCACCCGCAAACAGATGGACAGACTAAAAGAGTAAATCAGATTCTGGAGGACATGTTGAGAGTTTGTGCACTAGACTATGGATCTAGTTGGGACGATAATTTGCCTTATGCAGAGTTCTCTTATAACAACAATTATCAAGCCAGTTTGAAGATGGCCCCTTTCGAAGCACGATACGGAAGGAGGTGCAGAACACCATTATTATGGGACAAAGTTGGAGACCGACAGTTGTTTGGACCAGATTTGATTAAAGAGTCTGAAGAGAAGGTTAAGCTGATTCGTGATATACTCAAGGTAGCCCAATCCAGGCAGAAGAGTTATGCGGATTCGAAACGCAAGGAGACAGTCTACAAAGTCAGAGATAGAGTGTATCTTCGAGTATCACCACTCCGAGGAGTGAAGCGCTTTGAAGTTAAGGGAAAGTTAGCACCACGTTTTGTGGGACCATACAGAGTTTTGGAATGTATGGGAGAAGTTGCTTACAAGTTTGAATTACCCGAAGGATTGTTCGGAGTTCACGTTGTGTTCCACGTTTCTCAGTTGAAGAAGTGCCACGCGAAGATGGCTGAAATTCCTCTGAGAGATACAGTGCCGCTAGAATCGATACGGTTGGATAGTGATTTGACATATGAGGAGAAACCAGTCGAGATACTCGACTTTGCCAGCCGAGTTACGCGCAACAAGGTTATCAAGTTTTGAAAGGTTCAGTGGAGTCACCATACCGAGGTTGAAGCCACTTGGGAACGAGAGGAAGACTTACGGAAGGATCACTCTCACCTATTTTTTAGCCAACCCGAATCTCGAGGGCGAGATTCATCTTAAGGGGGTAGGTTTGTAACATCCTAAATTTTCAATTTGGAATGTCATGCATTAGATCATCATTGTATATCATATTTTATCACATTTTGGTTGATCCTAGAAATTCTACGCAACTCAACGACCCACGGAGAGAGTTGGGGATTTCGTTGTTTTCATATTTGAGTTTTTCTCGAATTTTGAAAAGAGTATCGTTTGATTTTAATTATTTTTCTCTAAAATATTTATTTTATTAAAAATAAAAGAGAGAGAGAGGATAAAATGACTTCCTCAAAATAAAGAAATATCAGAGATTTAATTTTAAAATCAAATAAGATTTTTATCGTAAGTTTTATCGTTATTTTATTTGAATTAGGAAAAATATGTGTTTTTCAAAATTGCATTTTAGGCCAAAATAAATGTTCACCTTGTCCGGCTTACGTTTAGAGGACGGAGAAAATTTATTTCGGGATTTTTTGAGTATGTTTAGTATTTATTTTGTTTCTTTTTCTGTGCGTCAAAATTATTTAAAAAAAGGTCAAACCGACTTAGGGCCGTTTTCGGCCAGGACTCTTGGGACCGGCCCCCTTTATAAGCCGCACCCCCGCAGCCCACCAGCCCCGCCAACCAAAACCTAACCCTAAGCCGCACCGCCGCCGCGCCGCACGCCGCCGCCCGCGCCACACGCCGTCGCGCCGTCCCGCCGTCGACCCGCCGCCCTCGCCGGACGTGCCGGAGGTAGCCGCCGCCGGTTTTCTTCGGAAAACCGTACGGTTTATTTTTTTAGATCCGCGGTTTATTTATTTATTTAGATCGTTTTTTTGGCTTATTTATTTAGCGAACGTTCGTCCGTACGTTCGTTTTTACAAACGGTTTTCACCGTTTAGCCGCAGACCGCGAACGTTTGTTCATTAGACTGTTCGTCAGTTTTTCTTTTTCTCGGATTTTCCGCGATTATTTTCGATCGCGATTTTTGATCCGATTTTGTTCTAGTATAACTTTTCGCTCGTTTATCGGAATCAGGCGATTCAAACGCCTAGAGTTTCATCTCGAAACCCTCTTTCTGTTTAACCACCTTAAACAAGTTTTTGCTACTGTAAAATTTGAATTTAGTCCAGATTAGTAAACGAAGCTTGTTTCCCTCGCCGTTTAAGTTTTGTTGCTTTGTTTGATTTGATTCTTTTTGCAAACCGGAGTTCTTAAGTTGAACTTTCTGGTTAGATCTCCTATTTGAGTTTATCCGTGCTTTTGCTTGATTGCTTATTGTACGCTTGTTTGATTGCGATAGAGTACCCGGAGTGCGAAGCATGCTACATTGAGTCTCTAGGTTTCGCGGATCATTAGCAAGGCAAGTAACACATTGATCATACTCCTCCCATACCCAGTTTTTATGCATTAGTTCCAATCCTCAAACATTGCATGATTAGGATGTGATTAACATGTGGGACGGGAAGTAGTTGATGAGGTAGAACCTATTGCCCTGTTATATTCAAATCTTGGGAGTTACTTCTACGTTGCTTATATTGCTATGCTATGCTCATAGACGTGGATTAGGTTTGAGTGTATTCATGACAGATGTGAGATTCTTAAATTAATGGTTAACTTAAGGTGGCAATTTTAATACACATCTGGGTGGATTGAGGCACCTGGGAAACCCAGTGATTGCCTGTACTTTTGGAAATTCCAGGGTACCGTGTGATTCTCCTATGGACCGCCACCCAGACTCAAAGGGATCATAAGATTTTCCATACTGGAAACTTCCGTGTGCAGCCACATGCCATTATGGACTCTGGCATAGTTGAGTAAGTTGTGGGAAACCTTTCCATGGTGGGCTAGAAGATGTAGAGGATTGTAGGTGTATCGGCCTATCTATCGGTTAAGGGGGCCTCTTCGGAAATACTGTGTCTCGGTCATCCGTTTCTCAAACATTATGTAGTGCGAGAATTCCAACGGAGGAGATCGAGTCTTGTGGGAAAAAGTGCACAAACCTCTCCAGAGTGTACAAACTAATCATGGTTACTCGTGTCCCCGGTTATGGACATCTTGAGTATCTGGTTCTTAGATTATCTTGTGGATCTTATCACTCTTAATATAATTTGATTGGGTTTAATGATGATTACTTTTAATTGTGATTGAGTTGGGTGAACCTTCTCAATGTTTACTAACCACCATGATAGTTAAATAAAACTTATTTCTTTGTAGTAGGGAAAATTAGTTTTTCGCAAAACATTTAACCTTACAGCCTCCACCAGCCATATATGCATGTAGTGATAGCATTATTCTGTTTGTTACTCTCTTGTGTTACATTGCCAGCATATACCATGTGCTGACCCGTTTTCGGGCTGCAACGTATCATGTTGCAGACTTTTTAGACGATGAGTAAGGAGCCTTAGGTCGTGATCTTTCACTCAGTGATGCCGTTGAAGTTGATGAACTCACTTTATCTTTCAAGTCTTCCGCTGTTATCGTATTAGATGGCCTTAAGTCATATTTATTTTAGTAAGTTCTCTTTTGAGACATTCGATGTATTAAGTGTGTGATTGCTACTCTGTTATAAATCCTTCGAGTAATGTGTGTGTCAGCATTACCGATTCAGGGATGAGACTATGCATAGAGATCAGACTGTTTGAGGTCTAGTCGCTATAGACCTGCTCCTTGGTCAACTCGGCCGCGAACCCCACACACGTCTTCCTCGGCTTCACGTTGCTGCTCCTCGGCGTCTTCCTGCTCATGTTCTCGCCCGCCGCCTACCAGTTCCTCTGGGTTCCCCAGGTTGGCGCCTTCCTTGCAAAAGCCGTGGTGAGCCACCGGCTCCTGTTCTCTCTGCGTGAGAATGTAAATCTGCGACTTCCCGTCTATAGTGTCGCTGTCGTTCACTTTCAGTGTACCTGTATTGGGATGTGATGTTACACATTGTCAGCATCACGTACTGTTCGTGTTTTTTCAAAAATTATATTTTTTATAAATAAATAAATTGTCGCTGATGCACTTGACAGACTATCGGAAAAACAACGAACTTTCTTTGCCTCCGTGGTCCGGGTCTGTCATGATGATCAACGGTTCAGTGTACTGGTCACGTGGCTTGGGCTGCCTTATGACGCAGTAGACCGGCACATTATACAGCCAGATGGAAACAAGCGTGTCTGTCTGCCACGGTCACGGTCACTGTTCGGCTGGCGCGTGAGCTGAGCCGTGACCGTGACGTAACCGAGCCGGTCTCCTTTCCCATACAGCGTGTTTGTTTGGGGTAATTAGAGTCAGAGAATGGAATTAAAGGGGTATGAGATTTAAAATCTATTATTATTTGATTGGAGGGATTGGGAATTCACAAGGGAAGAGGCATGAGACTTAAGACTTCAACTCCCACCATTTTATTAACAGGGGAGAGGGTGAGAGTTGGAAGGGAATTGTTTAAGTGAGTCAATCTTAACTGTTCATCCTAACTTTCCTTGTCTAGTCCCATGTCAATTCTCATGAACCAAACAAGGAAGTACAATTTCTTCTCAAATTCCCACACATAACTCCTATCACGCATCAAACAGAGGATTGAAAATAAAATGACTTATCCCATGTCTAATCTCAACCCAACTCTGAGGTTGTTATTTATCAGATTTACTTTCTATCTGAAATTTATAAGATTGCAGTGTTTTGTTGCTTTGTTCATCTTTTTTCACACTTTTAACTTGGTGATTTAGCATGCTTGGTTTCAAGTTGCTCAATATGCATATCTATTACCAAATTTAGATTATTAGAGTCTTTGTTTCATCAATTTGTTTATCTGTTCATATACATCTCTAACTAGGCTACTTATTTCCTCTTTTGTTTGCAGATGCAGATCTTTGTGAAGATCCTCACTGGCAAGACCATCACACTTGAGGTTGAGTCATCTGACACGATCGACAATGTCAAGGAAAAGATACAAGATAAGGAGGGAAACCCACCAGATCAGCAGCGGCTCATCTTTGCTGGCAAGCAGCTCGAGGACGGGCGAACACTTGCTGATTACAATATCGAGAAGGAATCCACCCTCCACTTGGTGCTCAGGCTCAGGGGTGGCATGCAAATCTTTGTGAAGACCCTCACCGGCAAGACCATCACCCTCGAGGTTGAGTCTTCCGATACGATTGACAATGTCAAAGCGAAGATCCAAGACAAGGAGGGCATCCCCCCAGACCAGCAGCGGTTGATATTTGCCGGCAAGCAACTTGAGGATGGACACACTTTTGCTGATTACAACATTCAGAAAGAGTCCGCCCTCCACTTGGTTCTCCGTCTCCGTGGTTGCATGCAGATCTTTGTCAAGACCTTGACTAGCAAGACCATCACCCTGGAGGTGGAATCTTCAGACACCATCGACAACGTGAAGGCGAAGATCCAGGACAAGGAGGGCATCCCCCCGGACCAGCAGCGCCTGATCTTTGCTGGTAAGCAGCTCGAGGATGGTCGCACTCTGGCGGATTACAACATTCAGAAGGAGTCTACTCTCCACCTGGTGCTTCGCCTTCGTGGTGGCCAGTGAGTTCTTCGCACTCCTGGAAGTTTGATTTGAGTTCGCCTGGTGCCGTCTTGCTGGTATCCGAGTCATTATGTGTGCTTTTACTTAAAGCTTTGTAGTCCTGTGCCATTTGTGAGACACAATTGGTGCTTCCTTTAAGCAGCTTAATATCTGTTATGAAATATAAGTGATCCTGAATCTTCTTATTCCTTGATAAGCTGATTCTCGTTATCCTGTGATTACGGTTGCTTTGTGCTGGTTCTGTGATTCATAGATGTTCAGACCGTAACATTGAGGGGGATGAAAAATTTGGGACGGAGGTAGTACTTCAGAATATCTTAGTTTATACAGGTTACTTCCTCTATCAAAATAAAAGATGCTTTTTGACAGTATGATAGTGTCAAAAAACGTATTATATTTTAATAGAGAGGGAGTATAATTATCTAAATTCGAGTGCTGTTGGTCTGAATCAACAATCGGTTGTTTTGAGGGATATTCAGAAGAGTGCAGATTTCCCCTGCAGTATATGCATGTTCAGAATGCAGATAACTTCATGCAGTACAGTGTATATCCAGACTTTTTACATGTCGTCCCTCGAATCAGTGGGTGTTCATCACCTATAGAAAAACCAAACCTTTGAATCAGTCAGCAGTATCCATCGAGTGCTGAGACGCCGCTCAGTCCAATCAGCCGCTGCGGGTCATCCCACCATCTAGTTCAAACCATGATGTACATTACACCGACCGAGCAACATGTACATACGCTACCTAACACAAATCTGCATGCATTAGTCCACACAAGCTATATCTATTGAAAATCCACTTCTGAGACCAGGCTCATCTGCACCCCGCGGTGACGAAAAAAATCAAAACAAATACTGAAAAATTCAAAAAATTCCATTTTTTTGCATGATAGATAATTTGATGCGTGAGGTCTGCTCCAATTTTCAAAACATTTGGATACCTGAGCAGCTCTCGGCAAAAAAGACAAATTCGGGGTCTTCATGCAATGTTCTGACCCGATTTGTCTTTTTTGCGGAGAGCTGCAGATGTCCAAATGATTTGAAAATTGAAACGTACCTAATGCACTAAATTTTCTATGATGCAAGTTTTTTTTTAAATATTTTTATGATTTTTTTCAGACTGGATGCAGATGAGTCTGGGACGCTGCACTCCTATGCTAGGTAGGATTCATTCAGCATCCACGGCGATGCGTCGTTGTAACGTTAGACTTGTAAATGGCAGACAGATTCAAAGGTTATTCTGCAAATCAGGCAAATTCAAGCCACTTTTCTGGTTATCCTGTCAAACAGTAAAAATGGTGTTGAGATATGGTACATTTTAGAATGGTAAGATAACACAGGAGATTTCATTTTGTTGAAAAAATAACATGTGAGATTTCCAGACCTGAAGCAATAGGTTCCAATAGCATCCTTGATTCATCGGAGAAAACAGCACGCAGAGCTTGGATTTGTTGAGTTCAGTATAAGATGCCACTACCTGATGGTTGTTTAACAGGACATGCACTGGAAGAACCATCTGTTATACCCAATGCCACTCAAGGGAAAATACGAAAAATAAGAGGTGGTAGATAGATACTGTTTCCCGTGGGATTTGGAGAATGCATGAGACTTCTGCTACGCTCATCATTAATCAGATGATCTTCATAGATCCTCATGGCAATAGTAATTTAATTCGTCATTCCATGTTGCCCTACTAATCAGCCTATCTAGCCAACTAACAAAACTGAGGGGACTGACACAAGAAAACTCAGCAGGTTCAGTGGGCCACAAATTATCGAAGAAAAGAAACTGAGATCTTCTTTGAATTCAGATGAATAAGATCTTCCTTGACCCAAAGTACCATGTCGTCATATCGTATAGCCTCTCATCTCAGTTCTCCACTGATCCTTATTTGCTTTGGGTCTTTGTGAAGACCCTAAGAGCATCTCCAACAGGCGCGCTAAACAGGCGCCGCGCCACAAAATACCCCGTTTTAGCGCGCGCGCAATCCGGCGGATCGCTCCAGCGGGTGCGCAATAACCGCGCGCACGGTATAAGCAGTTGAGCGCGCGCGTGGATGTGGTTCATCACGCGCTGTATTTGCGGCGCCCGCTTCCGCGCGCGGCATACTCGACGCTCGCGCTCTTCTTCTCCCCCTCCAAAGCCCCGCGCGCGCCGGCGCCGGCGACCCACACCCATGGACGCACGCGCCGGCACCCCGCTCACCCCGTCCTATAGCCGCGACC